>NC_088868.1:19404740-19554521 GCF_032884065.1 Artemia franciscana
TTATGAATACGGCTAATGTGTTCCCGCCAAGTGACGCAATCCCCTTGGCGCGGATGTCGAGAAGTAGGCAAACCATTCATAAAACAAGCAAAATCAAGAACAACTATTGGTTGTTGTAACGTTAGATCTGTTAAACAAGAAGCCGCGCAAACTCTCCACATCAGATGGAGAAGTACAGGATTGAAATGTTATGCGTTTCCGAGACTGGAATCTCCGGTTCTGACTCTGCAGTGATAATAGGACCCGAAACGCTGCAATCGTTTTTCTACCCCGGAGTAGACGATAACTCGGGATTTCACGGCGGTAGTTTCATTATGAACCGAGAAACCATATACGCATTTTCTTTATTGGGAATCTTTTTCTCCTAAACTGCCAGGGTTAGGCTTAAGGAAGCCCTGCAAACGTATCCATTTTCTTCGCATATGCTCCTACTCGTGATGCTACTGTTACCTCTAAGGATGAATTCTATGACGATTTGCAAATAGCGTCTTCTTCAGTTTTTGCACGAAACTATCTGATAGCTGATGGGGACTTCAACGCAGGAGTTGGTCCGTAGGATCATACCACCCCCAAGTTCTTGGAAAGTTTGGCCTGGGACATAGATTTGAAAACGGGCAAAGACTGGTAGACTAGGCCTTGATGAATCATTTTGCTGTGATGTTGTCAACAACATCACATTTCAGCAAAAGCCAAACCATCTATTGACAAAGCACTCGAACGGTACTAACTGTATATATATATATATATATATATATATATATATATATATATATATATATATATATATATATATATATATATATATATATATATATATATATATATATATATATATATATATAAGTATATATATATATATATATATATATATATATATATATATATATCATGAAAAGAGAAATCACCAATGCTACAGCACAAACACAAAAAAAAAAAAAAAAAAAAAAAAAAAAAAAAAAAAAAAAAAAAAAAAGAGACAGAAGGAGAAAAGGAAGACTGTTTTCCTAAATTAGTGATTAATATAGACCAGCACTTGAATGAGGCCTTAACCCTACTCATCCATACAATCACATAGGTCAAACAGTATAGCCACATACAATCAACCATAAAGAATAATCCATGGACAGGCAGTCATGTCGTCAATAAGTATAAGTCGTCATTTACCGAACAACAGAAAAAATAATATAGACAAATAATTCAGAGGCAACACCCAACATAAGGGCTCATCAGGAGAATACACTGGCCTATATAGGGTTTCGCCACTCTAAATTCTCTACCCAGCACAGTGTTGTGGCTACCACAGAATATCCATGGCATCCCCGCGTCAGGTATCACCCCCAAAATACATGCCTATGAAAAAAAAACCAGCAAATGTAAAACAACCAAGTAAAACCAAAACAAGCTTATCCTGTTAATATATCCCTCCCTTTAGCAACAATAGGTAAACTAAATATTATAAATTTTACCAAATCACAAATATTAACACATTGCAAAAAACCTGAATGAACTAAACAATTATAGAATTCATCTTTACCATGTGGCTAATTTTTTAAAAAATGCGCTCAATTAGAAACACAATTGAAAATAAATGGCGCTGTGACAACATTTCTCGAACCTCCGAAATTAGTTAAAAATTTCTTTAAGTATTTCTAGATAATTCTTTTGATATTTATTTAAAAGTTCGTTATAATGAAAACTAAATTTTTTAAATTGCCAAGTCAATTTATTTGCAGAAAAACCTCTTGATATCAATTTTTGGCTTAAGATTTTACATCTATTTTTAAAATCAATATAATTACTACAAATCCTTGCATAACGAAGTAACTGCGAGAAAAACGCTGAATATGTGATATTTGAGTGTATATTACTTTCAGGGAATGGGAAACTAATCACTTCAAAATCAAAATCATCCGTTTTATTATACATTTTAAAACTTAATTTATTATTATCACAAATATTAATATTTAAATCTAAGAAATGATCTTCATGACCAGTGCCATGACTAGGCTCAAGAATAAGCTCTGATGGATATATATATATATATATATACTACTTATGAAATATAACACATAATATTTTTAAAAATAACTATTTTTAAAAGTACATAAATATCAAATGGTATATATATATATATATATATATATATATATATATATATATATATATATATATATATATATATATATATATATATATATATATATATATATATATTATTTATGAAATATGATACATAATATTTTTACAAAATAACGATTTTTAAAAGTACATAAATATCAATGATATTAGGAGTCAATATGGCTTTCCTCATTCGACAATCAGGAGCCATAGTTTATCTTCGTAGCTGTAGCCAGTAAGTGTATTTTCGAGTCGGGTTTGTTCTTTTTTTTATTATAAAGAATTCTTCTGCTTTATGTTTATTTTTCATTGCCCATTTGACAGAACTAAAAATTACTTTCTAGTAGAAGCCAAATTGTCCTAGACTGGTAGACTAGGCCTTGATGAATCATTTTGCTGTGATGTTGTCAACAACATCACATTTCAGCAAAAGCCAAACCATCTATTGACAAGGCACTCGAACGGTACTAACTGTATATGTATATATATATATATATATATATATATATATATATATATATATATATATATATATTATTTATGAAATATAACACCTAATATTTTTATAAAATAACTATTCTTAAAAGTACATAAATATCGAATGATATATATATATATATATATATATATATATATATATATATATATATATATATATATATATATATATGTGTGTGTGTTTGTGTATAATTTATGAAATATAATACATAATATTTTTATAAAATAACGATTTTTAAAAGTACATAAATATCAATGGTATTAGGAGTCAATATGGCTTTCCTCATTCGACAATCAGGAGCCATAGTTTATCTTCGTAGCTGTAGCCTGTATAGTAGGGGAAAGATACGGAAAAAAAATGGTCGAACCAGGAAAAAATTGGTACAGAAGTTATTTTTGCACCACTGTGTTCAGAAAAGAGAGCTCTACAACATATCAAAAATCTAAATCTACACCCCATTGCGAAATTCCCTTTTTTTCACGTTTTTTGCGCCTATTTTTTAGATATTTCCAGAATCCGAGAATGAGGAACCGTGAAAAGAAAAGTAGTTTATTGATGGTTTCCCTTTTAAGAAACGATTGTTTTTGTGCTCTTTTATTAGACAGAAACATCAGGTTTCATCATTTAATTCTATTTTATGTTTTGTTTTTGTTTTTGTATGAAGTAAAAAAAAAAAATTAAAAAAAATCAAGCGATACACGATCACGGGGTATTTTTCGAAGAGGAGCACGAATTTTTCGGTTCAGAATGAGGGTTTTCGTTGTAACATTCACCGACAGCTCACTTATTCCCAGTTCTCTTTTTTAGATGGCTGAGACCGCAGTTTTATGTCCCCTTTGTGAACGTTCAATAGACACCTCAGAATCGTCGGTACTGGCAGAAAAAGGAGCTACGGCGATCAATGAAGCTAGCAAAACAAGAGGTACCAGCATCTCTGTCGAGGCAGGGAACCAAGTCCATGTTGCTTGCAGAAAGACTTTCATAAACAAAACATACCTGTCGAAAATTGAGAATGAGAGACGACGAACCTT
Organism: Artemia franciscana; assembly: GCF_032884065.1. Lineage (NCBI taxonomy): Eukaryota > Metazoa > Arthropoda > Branchiopoda > Anostraca > Artemiidae > Artemia > Artemia franciscana. Next base: position 19,408,389 of record NC_088868.1, read on the forward strand.
GCAAGAAAAGACGGAAGCAGAAAAAGTGGTACTCCGATCACGGACTCCAAGTTTCAACTTCCAAGAGTGTTGCTTTTTCTGCACTACAAGGATAAATCTCCACACTACCCACAGAAAAGGACACGAGTGGTACAAGGTTCGGACTAAAGACTTTGAAGAGAGTATAAAGACAGTGTGCAAAATCCGTGATGATGATTGGTCAAATAACGTTTTCCGCCGAATATGTGCAGTGTCAGACCTGCACGCAGTTGACACAATTTATCACGCAGCCTGTTCTTCTATGTTTCGATTCTTCCAGCCAGATTTGCGACGCAAGAACTTTTTGGAATACTCGAAGATACTGAGCCAGATAAAAAACGTCCAAAAAGGGGGAGGCCAGGTCACGATGAAAGATATCAGGCGTTTTTGAAGCTGGCTACTTTTTTCGAAGAAAATGACGAAGAACAGTATACAGTCAGTGAACTTGTTGTTAAAATGGGAGAGCTTTTGAATGGGACAGACCTTGAACCGTACCGTAACAAGTACTTGAAGAGCAAGCTTCTGGAATATTTCAGTGACCAGCTAGTATTTGCAACTATTGACGGTAAGGCTGACGTGGTGACATTCAAAGAAAAAGCATCAGCGATACTCCAGAATTTTTATTACTTGGACAAAACCGATAACGAAGAGAGTGAGAAAATCAAGCTTATTAGAGCAGCAGCAAAGATTATCAAAAGTGATATCAAAGGACTGACAGCATAGAAGGAATCATATATGACCGCAAAGCGGATTTCTTCTGGAGAACAGCTGGAAGGCTCTCTACCTGATAGCCTAATGGTGTTCTTAGATGAAATATTCGTTGGAACCGATATTTCCTTCAAAGTGCTTGCCATTGGCAATTCCATCGTTCGAGCAGCTCGCCCGCGTGCCCTCATTTGTCCACTGCAACTAGGCTTAGCAGTGCAACTGGATCACCATTTCAAGTCCAGATTTCTTATTGACACTTTACACAGCCATGGATTCTGCTCCTCCTATGCTGAAGTCCAGAAATTTAAACGCTGTGCATCAGTCCATGATGAATCTAGCCTTGCAGGAGTTACCTCCGCACATGCTGTGCAGCATGTAGCTGATAATGCAGATCGCGATGTTTGCACGATGGACGGAAGAAATACTTTCCATGGGATGGCTCTGCTAGCAACAGTCACGCCTCCTCTCATTAACAGCCGATCGCCCATTCCGAGAGTTGAAGTTTCATTAGATGAAGTAGCCCAAAAAGGAAAAATTCCCATCTACCCTTACCGCTTAAGTGAGACAGTGCTTTCAAAGGTGCAATATGAGAAGATCCCTGGCAAAAATGTCAACGACCCGTATGCCTCACTCGATCAGCTCTGGTTAGCTACCGAGTTCCTGAATGTCCCAAGGCCGAGCTGGAATGGATTCATGCAGTCAGTTTTCTCTAACCAAATACATCATGAAACGGGAAACCTTCGCAGCAAGGCAAGCGTCTTATTTTTGCCCATGATTGACCTCCCGTCTAGCAGCGAATCCTGCCTTTACTCATCCTTGCGCTTTGTAGCTTCGCAAGGCAGAACCTACGGATTCACACCCGTTCTCACATTTGACCAGCCACTCTGGTGGAAGTCTATGAAGATCCTCAAGTCCGACACGACGAATGAGCTGAGTAGTATTGTTCTCAAGTTAGGCGGTTTTAATTTGATGATGAGTTTCATCGGATGCATAGGACACCTCATGGAAGGTTCTGGTCTGAAAGAGGTTCTGGAATTGGTATACGCGACTGGTGCAGTGCCACACATTCTTTCTGGAAAAGCGATTTCTAGAGCTGTTCGAGCTCACATTCTCGTGAGCTCGGCCATATATGCTCATCTCCTCGAAGAAGAGCAAGCGACGCTGACGTCTCTAGACATGTCTACTGTCTTCGCTAACGTACTGGATGGATATCTCCCACCCGAAGATCTCAGTCATGATCCCCAGCTCAAGCAACTTGAAAACTTTCTCAAGCAGAGACGCCAAGATCTGCTGACTCAGAGAACTGCGAAGCTCTGGTTTCAGTATGTTGACATGGTTGGGATACTGCTTAAGTTGATACGTGCCGAGAGACTAGGCCTGTGGGATTTGCACCTACAATCTGCAGTAGAGATGCTTCCGTTTCTAGCAGCATCTGGACATAACCTCTATGTCAAGTCGGTCTGGATATACCAGCAAGAGATGGCTAAGCTTCAAACTAGTCACCCACCAATCTTCGAAGCATTTGAACAGGGAGGTCACACCATTAGAAGATCAGAGCGACACTGGTCTGGGCTCTCGGCAGATCTTGTCATCGAGCAGGAGTATATGAGAAGTCTGAAAACATCGGGCGGTCTTACAACTGGAGGTGGGATGACAGAACAGCAGAGAGCCATTTGGATTCTGTCAAGACCAGCATGCCTGGAGATCAACCTCTTGATGCAAAATTTGACAAAAATTGGTTACTCGACAAGTGAGCAGCACCGCGACATGAGTTCCAGTAGAAAGGAGCGTGACTTCGACGATACCCAGAAGCTGGTCGGATACTTCGGAGAATCTTCTCCGTTCAGAGGTGACAATCAGCTTAGAAACATTGCCAAAGGCATAACTTCTTCCCAAGATGTTAATGTTGACGAGGCCGATGTGGCTCGAAAGTTGATTCTAAGTAAGATGACGGGAAAAACCTTGAAGGAGCAAGTCTTCAAGAAAAAAGACCAAGTGACCCTAATGAATGCCAAAAAAGGCGGGGTCCTCTGTGGTAGTGCACATAGATCCGGCGCTCCTTTTCCAGCGGTTTATAATAGTAGCCCAACGAACAGACCTCCGAGAAGAATACTTCAAGTACGAACTTTGTACGATTCCTCCTTCTCTTTTCGAAAGCGATGGCCTTATGAGAAAAGCAAATAAGCCAGAGCTTGCAAAAGCGATCTTTCTGGCTTGCGGGATTGAGACTCAGTCACCCTCAAGACCTGCTTCTGCGTGTAACATCGTCTTGGATGGTGGTTCTCTTCTACATCGAGTTCCAGGGAAGGTAGGGTCAACCTTCAAGGTCATCTTTGCTTCATACGTCCATTACGTACAAGAAAGGTACCCTAGTGCGATCGTTGTGTTTGACGGATATGAAGGTGGTCCAGCAATCAAAGATGCTGCCCATGGGATATTATTAGGATATTAGTGAGATGAAGCAGAAGCTAGGAACAGATGTCAGCAATCTGATACCGTTCTGTCATGCCGTGCTGGGTTGTGACACAACCTTTCACCTTTACGGAATAGGAAAGGGCAAAGCCGTTCAGCTGCTACTTTCCAACAAGAGTTTCAGGGACAGCGCTGCTATATTTGGCGACAAGCTCGCATCGCTTGACGATATTGTGGCAGCAGGAGAGCGAGAATTGTTGATACTGTACGGTTGCCCTGATGTTTCGAACCTGGAAACTGCCAGAAAGCTAATCTTTCACAGAAAAGTGAGCACTGCCACCACTTTCGTGCATCTACAAGAACTGCCACCGACTCAGGCAGCAGCGAAGTACCACTCGCTACGTGTCTACTGCCAAGTTCAAATCTGGCTCGGGAACCCAGTAGACCCTTTACGCCTGGGATGGAAACTGCAGGATAACGAAGTTTTTGCGCCAATAAAAACAGATCTCCCTGCCGCTCCGTCTCAGCTGCTGAAAATTATCAAATGCTCGTGTCGTATTGACGGCTGTGATAGTGAAAAGTGTACCTGTAAGAAAAACGGACTTGAGTGTACTATAGCCTGCCGTACCTGTAAGGGAAGCTCGTGCAACAATTCGAAGTTTCAAGAAGAAGAACTTAGTGAAGAAGAATAACAGTTAACTGTGATGATGAAAAATCTAGTTCCTATATTTTGATGATGTGCAAATTTTATATATTTGAAAAATAAGATAAAAGCTTTTCTCTGAACACATTAAGTTAGAACCTACCTTGTCTCATGGTGTTTGGCGCTGAGGTGTTTCGTCATTCCTGTTTATTGTTGTTTAGTCTTTTTTTTTCTAAGCCTTTCGTTTACATAGCCAAATAGACTAAAACGCTGGTAAGATTTTTTTTCCCCAAAGACACAGTTTTTTTCCCCATTATTTTTTTTTTTGCTGATAAATATTTTTCTTTTGGTCAGGCAACGAAATGAGTATCAGAAATGAATTCAGAGCCAAAAGCTGATCTAAAAAGATGTGTAGAACATTATAGTTTACGTTTTTAATTTTTTTTCCTGGTTTTTGAGAAAATAAATAAAAAAACATAAAAAAAAACAATTTCGCATTGAGCTAGAGATTTAGATTTTTGATATGTTGTTAAGCATTTTTTTCCGGTCCGGATGGTGAAGAAACCATTTCTGTACCAATTTTTTCCTGGTCAAAACTTATTTTTCTCCTACTAGTAAGTGTATTTTCGAGTCGGGTTTGTTCTTTTTTTTATTATAAAGAATTCTTCTGCTTTATGTTTATTTTTCATTACCCATTTGACAGAACTAAAAATTACTTTCTAGTAGAAGCCAAATTGTCCTAGACCTAGTTAGAGATATCAGATAAATCACAGGAACAGAATGTTTATATAGTCAATGCCAAATACATTCCTTGTCACGACTGCAGGAAAGAAGATGGATATCCATTTTCTCGTGTCTCTGGAATCTTTTCTCTTCGTGAAACCAATCAGAACCATTAATGACAACAATTGAAATATTAGTTGTCAAAAATCCACAAACACGGACAGGCTTATACCTGAGCCTGTCCTTGTTTGTCTGTGGCGTATTTTCATAATCCAATGACAATGACATCGTTAAAGTACCAAGTGAAAACAAAATCTGATTTTTTACATTTGTATGGTAGAAATTTGCACAACTGATTCAATTTTAATGAAAAAGACCTCAATATTTAGTTGTGCGTTTTTGGTCATGATCGGTTTATACTGAGTTGAAAATTCACATCATGATTTTTCTACTCAAGCGACGAAATGCCGCCTTTGCGAGATTTTAGTTCATGCACTGCGCATTTTCAAATGCTATGAAAAACAATGTTCTATGCTTTCCATATCCTACCTTTCTGTTTTAGAATTCAGCCCCTTCCTCTGCAGTAAAATTGTTCCTCCCTCCTTCCCATGTAAAAATTCATAGGGGCTTATTAAAATGCTGTATTTGTTTGCTTATTAGCTTATTTTAAGCCGATGAGGGACAAACAGTTTTTTGTCCTATATCAAGGACCTCTACTCCCTCCCACAGCAAAAATTTTGATCCTTTTTACGTGACCAATCTCTCAAAGCTTTGAGCTAATCAGACCCCTAATATCAATCAAACCCCTTTTTCCATTATAAAACATCTTTGTAAACAATACGGCCCTTATAACAGGTGATGTGGGAATATGCCACCCAGGACGCGTGTTTACTGTACTTTTCAGTTATTTTGAACGAAATGAGCCACCACCTAAATCAGTCCCCCTCTCATGTTCTTATGATCACTCTTCTATGAGAAACGGCGGGGAAATTTTTGGAAGAGTTTTTGGGGAACTAATATATTTTTTTTTTCTATCTGGGTCGAAGCACTCTGAGTCTGAAAACTTAATGATATAAGTTTCGAGATGAGGGAAAAAGTTCTCTGACCTTATTTTCCATCCCGTTTGATTGGGGGTGGGGTCCTGGCCTGGAATTTGTTTGTACCTTACGCTCTTCTTGGCTCAAGGAGTTAAGAATACACATTTAAAATTAATCAGGTACAAGAAAATTTTTGCCCTTTTCCTGCCCCTACTCCTCTCCATTCCCACAAAAAAACTTTAAATCCTCTTGACTGGGAGAACAACCCCTGTCACAAACTCAGTGTCAAACAAGCCCCCTTTTCCATTATAAACCATATGTCACTGCTTAATTTATATTCATTTAACCTTTGGCCTGTTTTGAACAAAATGGTTATCTAGAGAATTTTATTGGATGTTTTTGGAGGCTACGGGGGGGGGGAGGCAGGTCGGGTGGCAAGAAAGGGGGCGTTGCCCTCAAATCACTTTTTTATTTTATAAAAGGACACGAGAGAATCTTGAATACTGTAAACTTGAAAGTACTTGAAAAAAACTGATATTCCTGTTTAACCAGTTTAATAAATGGATAGTCACGATTGTCATTTATGGCGAAGAAACGGTTTGGATTTCTTTGAGGTCGACAGACTGGCGTCAGTATCTATTACGAATCAATACGCTTGATAAATCAAGGGAAAGCTCTTAACATAAATTAATTTAAAAAAAAGCTTTTCTGTTGAAAGTAAAGAGCGAAGTTCAAACTTGAAACAAACAAAATTACTGCTTCGCGGCTTAAACAACATAATTTTGAAAAAAAAACTGTTTCAAACAAATGGTTCGTAGTATTTCCTTATATTTATAGAATACTGATAAACTTACACTTTACTGAAAACACAAAACCTACACAACAAAACATAATATAAACATGAAAACCCTTAAGTGTGTGCAAAAATAAAGAAACAATTCATATAGCTCTGGACAGCCTTTCACCGGACATAAAATCAATAGCTTTTATGGCACAATTTTAACTTTATAAAAAAAAAAAATCAAGAAAGCTTAGTTTTCAGTAAAGCGCTAGTTTTTTAGATTTCAATTAGTATAGAGAAATATATCGAACCACTTTATTTGAAACGGTTTTTTTCAAAAATATGTTACATGAAACGTGAAGCAGTAATTAATTTTTGTTCTTTTTCTTAGGTTTTAAAAATACTAAAAATTTTTAAATTCTTATAAAAATTATATTCTTATAAAATTCAATACTTCCAAAAAATTCTATTTTCCAACTTATGCAAAGAAACTAAATGAATGTTTGATAAAATAAGGCATCAAATATAGTTTTAACTTCGCATCTCTCTTAAACTTTGCCTTAGAAAAATCTGGGATTTCCCCAAAAAGAGTTCATGGGGAATTTATCTTTGGCATCTTTGAAGAGTTGCAAATAAAAATTCAGTTATCTATGAATAAGAATTCAATTATCTATGAAACTACTAAAAGATTTTAAAGTTTGTTGTTTATATAAACTATACAAATTTGTGTTGTCATCATTTTCACAACTTTGGCTTAAATATCTTAGGAGAACTGATCGTTTGAAATAAATCAGCCCTTGAAAGCGAATTCAAATTTCTAAAAAATTGTTCTATCGAAGATTCGAACCTATGTTACCATGGCTAAAAGGCAGAATTGTTACCACTAAACTAAAGTATCTAGTCCAGAAGAGTCTTCTTTATACTATTTTTTTTTCAAATCGTTCCTTTATTACAAACAACAGAATTAAGACAATAAAGTAACCTATACCATAAACTTTTATTACCGCTCGATATTGCTTTTTAATGCTCTTTTCAACTATGAATTAACGTTAACAACTATGAATTACACTAAAATGATCAAAAGCTTTGAATTGAGCCTTTAAGCATATTGATACAATGGTGCCTGTGTGCTAGTTCTTTTGACGGCAATTGAGGGGAGGGGGATTTGAGCCTCCTAGTTTTTGCCCTTGTCTAGATTTAAAAATATTTTTTGGAGACCTTTCATTGTCGGAAGAGCCCATATGGTAAGAGCTCTAATAAAATTCTAAGAATCAATAGATTACTTTAAAAGGAAAATTAGAGGCTTAATGCCGGTCGGGATTTAAAATAAGAGCTCTGAGTCACGAGGTCCTTCTAAATATCTAAATTCATTAAAATCCAATCACCCACTCGTAAGTTATAAATACCTAATTTTTTCTAATTTTTCCTCTCCCTTTAGCCCCCCAGATGGTCGAATCTGGGAAAACGACTTTATCAAGTCAAATTGTGCACGTCCAGTTTTCACTCCACCAATTTTCATCGTCCTAGCACGTCCAGAAGCACCAAACTCGCCAAATCACTGAACCCCTCCCCCCAACTCCCCCAAAGAGAGCGAATCCAGTACGATTCTGTCAATCACGTATCAAGGACATTTGTTTATTCTATCCACCAAGCTTCATCCCGATTCCTCCACTCCAGGAGCCAAGAGCCAAGAGCTCATATGGTATCAGCTCTAGCAAAATCTTAAGAGCTAATAGACTGCTTTAAAAAGAAAATCAGAGCCTTAATGCCGGTTGGGATTTAAAATAAGAGCTCCGAGTCACGAGGTCCTTCTAAAAATAAAATTCATTAAGATCCAACCACCCACTCATAAGTCAAAAATACTTCGATTTTTCTAATTTTTCCTCGCCCTTCAGCCCCCGAGATGGTCGAGTCGGGGAAAATGACTTTATCAAGTCAATTTGTACAGCTCCCTGACACACCTACCGATTTTTCATCGTCCTAGCACGTCCAGAAGCACCAAACTCGCCAAAGCACTGAACCCCACCACCTAACTCCCCCAAGTGAGCGGATCCAGTCCGGTTACGTCAGTCACGTATCTACGACATTAATAAGCGTTTTCCAAAATTTCCGGTTTTCCCCTCCAACTCGCCCCTAATGTCAACAGATCTGGTCGGGATTTGAAATAAGAGCTCTGAGACATGAGTTCCTTCTAAAAGTCAAATTTCATTAAGACCCAGTCACGCGTTCTTAAGTTAAAAATACCTCAATTTTTCTAATTTTTCCAAATTAACAGCCCACAGCTCCCCCAAAGAGCACGGATCCGTACCAATTATGTCAATCTCGTATCTATAACTTGTGCTTATTCTTCCCATCAAGTATCATCCCGATCTCTCCACTCTAAGCGTTTTCCAAAATTTCCGGTGTCCAAGATTTCTGTTTCCCCCCTCCAACCCTCTATGTCCCCGGATCCAATTCGAATTGAAAATGGAGCATCTGAAACATAAGAGTCTTCTATATATCAAGTTTTATTAAGATCCGATCACCCATTCGTAAGATACCTCGATTTTCACGTTTTCCAGAATTTTGGTTTCCCCCTCCAACTTTCATAAGATCAAACCGTTCATAAGTTACAAACACCTCATTCTTTCTAATTTTTCCAAATTACTCCCCCCACCCCAATTCCACCAAAGAGAGCAGATCCGGTCCGGTTATGTCAATCACCTATCTTGGACTTGTGCTTATTCTTTCCACCAAGTTTCATCCTGATCACTCCGCTTTAAGCGTTTTCCAAGGTTTCCGCCCCCCCCCCCCCCCTAATGACACTGGATGCGGTCGGGAGTTAAAGTACGAGATCTGAGTTTCGAGTTCCTTCTAAATATGAAATTTCATTAAGATACGTTCACTCTTTCGTAAATTAAAAATACCTCATTTTTTCTATTTTTTAGAATTAACCATCCCCCCTCCAACTCCCCTAAAGAGAGCAGATTTGTTCCGGTTATGTCAATCCCGTATCTAGGACTTGTGCTTATTTTTCCCACCAAGTTTCATCCCGATCCCTCCATTCTAATCATTTCCCAAGATTTTAGGTCCCCCCCCGACTTCCCCTTCACCGGATCCGATCAGGATTTAAAATAAGAGCTCTGAGACATGATATCCTTCCAAAAATCAAATTTCATTAAGATCCAATCACTCCTTCGTTAAAAATACCTCAATTTTCTAATTTTTTAGAATTACCCCCCCCCCCCTCAGACTCCACCAAAGAGAGCGGATTCGTTACGGTTATGTCAATAACGTATCTAGGACTTCCGATTATTTTTCCCACCAAGTTTCATCCCGATCCCTCCACTCTAAGCGTTTTCCGAGATTTTAGGTTCCCCCCTCCAAGTCCCCCCAATATCACCGGATCTGGTCGGGATTTAAAATAAGAGCTCTGAGACACGATATCCTTTGAAACTTCAAATTTCATTAAGATCCGATTACTCCTTCGTAAGTTAAAAATATCTCATTTTTCTAATTTTTCAGAATTAACCCTCCCCCCCAACAAAGCAGATCCGTTCCAGTTATAAGAATAACGTATCTAGGACTTCTGATTATTTTTTCCACCAAGTTTCATTCCGATCCCTCCACTCTAAGCGTTTTCCATGATTTTAGACCCCCCTAAATCCCCCCAATGTCACCCCCAATGACAAAGCTCTGACACACGATATCCTTCCAAACATAAAATTTCATTAAGATTCCATCACATGTTCGTAAGTTAAAAATACTTCATTTTTTCTATTTTTTCCGAATTAACCGGCCCGCCCACTCCATCCCCCCCTCAAGATGGTTAAATCGGGAAAACGTCTATTTCTAATTTAATTTGGTCCGGCCCCTGATACGCCTGCCAAATTTCATCGTCCTAGCTTACCTGGAAGTGCCTAAAGTAGCAAAACCGGGACAGACCGACAGACAGACAGACCGTCAGACCGACAGAATTTCCGGTCGCTATATGCCACTTGGTTAATACCAAGTGCCATAAAAAGCAATTATGTAAATAAATGTATTATTTCATGCCAGTGTTAGGCTACGGGAAGACTTTACGGAGACCGTCAATGAGTAATTCAAAAATTATTACTCATATCTAAGTGTTTTTCGTAGATTTGTCTTGATAGCGCCAAAATTAAGCACCATATGGCACCACAAATAACATTTTATGGTTATTATTCCAGAAAAGAGGAGGTGAGAAAATATAATGACTTCGGCGATGAAATCAATATCGTCAAAAACCGCAACAATATCGTTGGAAACTAATGGTTTACAGTTTCTCATCGAGGTTGTAAGGAACAAACTGCGGCCCATAATGAAGTTTTAGTGCACGTTTTCAAAGAGACTGTTTAGTGACAAAGAAAAATCCTCGATTAAATCTAATTTCAAAATAGTAATAGATTCAGCAGACCAAGAATTTTAAGAATGAAACCGAATCTTTGAGGATTTCGAAAATAGCCTGAAAATCTTCGAACATGATTTGGCTTTGAATCGAAATAAAAAGCGATCCATTGAAATTTACCATTATTGTGAGCCCGTGGATTGGAAGTTTATTACCCTTCCCCCATGAAAAATTAAGAAAATCGTTTTTTTTTTTACGGAAAGCACTGATGTATCCCATGTTTGTTCCTTGCTGAATATCGTGAAGAGATGGCTATGGGCTCAATTCTTTTTTTTTCCTTTTTTTTTTACAAATACTTTCCGGCACAAGCCAAGCTAAATCTTTTTTCAAAACTTTTATTTCTTTTTTATTGTATTTTACACCCGAATGATCTGTTTCTGAAAAATTAATGGCTAACTATTTTTTAACTAGCTGTTTATACGGCCATATGGCATCACAAATCAGACTTTTTGCGTCATTTTGGATATGAATGATAAAGCTTCTGTTTGTAGGATTTTGCAAGTCTTTTTATTATAAGTGCAGCCCCCCTCCCCTCACCCTAATCACCTCACCTCTCATCACCTCGACCACTGACTATGCTGTAAACAGTGACAGAAAATTCACGATATCTAATATTTCTCAGCTAGCAAATTATTTTATTAGTTTCTCACAGATATTAATTTGCAAAAAACAAATTTTTTCAAAATTTTTTCAATTTTTTTCAGACACAATTTAAAAAAAAACACATTTTTTGAAAAAAACAAATTTTTTCAGATGGAAGTAAAGAGAAGTAAAACTTAGAAGAATGAAAAATTATTGATTTGTATTTTATGTAACATATCTCTGCAGAACTAATTCAAATAAACTGGATCGTGGTATTTCCTTAAACTTGTAGGGTTTTACAAAACTAGGGCTTTACTGAAAACCGCCAATTTACAAGTCAATCAATAGTTTTTTTTCATCATTCATGATATCTATAACTTTTAGCATACAATTCAAAATCTCCAAAAATCTCAAGAAGCTCTGTAATCAGTAAAGGGCTAGTTTTGCTGATACAGGCTACATAAACTACGAAGCAATAATTTTGTTCATTCTAAGTTTCACAATGGTAATTTACAGTTGAATTAGATCGTTTTAAGTTACCAACAGATGAGATATTCCTATTTTTGTAGGATTACGCGGAACAAGCTGATTATTGAAAACACAAAATCCACGCATAAGAAACAGGAATTCCGTAATTCACACCGTGAAAAATATCCTAATGGGATACGTATAAAGTTTCTACTATGCACAAAATACGACACCGTTTCGTGAATAAGGTAAAGAACTAGTTTTGCGTAACCCTACAAACCTAGAAATATATTCTGTCGGTTTACTTCAAATAGGCTAGATTTTACAGAAATAATTTGCATTAGTTTCAAAGCGATTCTTTTTGTTTGTTCTAAGTTTTAACTTCCCTCTTAGCTTACATAAAAAAATTGTTTTATAAATGTTAGTTTTTACAGGAAAAGCCTATTATGTATTCGTATGAACTGCATTGCCCTAGTAGAAGGGTATTCTAAAATCAAATATTTTAAGGAATCAAAACTTCTATCTTGAATTTCTTCTTTTCTTTTCAATATTTTCTCTGGCATCGATCATATTAGTAATAACATACATCCGTGCTTAAAATCCACTTAACGTTGAACAGTATGAAACATGATACAGTCATAATTTGGTAGGAGAGGGGGCGGGGAAGATCGTAGAAACAGCATTATTGAGTAAAAAAAAATAAAACAGCAGAGGTTCAGAAGTTATAGAAATATAAAAGATAAATCGAAAGTATTTCTTACTTAAGGTGGCAAAGTAATGGAAAAAGAAGTATTATAGCGCTATCTACGAAAACAAAGTACTAAAACGCTAGCAACGTGCTATGCACGTAACTACTCATCAAGTCATCAGTCAAACTTGTAATATAGCCCAGTGTACGTTGATAAAAGTCAAATCTTTCTGTTTATGAGGTTGCTAGCGGTAATTCCAAGGCTAAGAGTCTGTTTTAAAGAAAAATATAGTAAGTAATTGTAAAAACATTCGCAATTTGTAAAAAGGTATTATTTTTTAATCTGTATTATTGGAGGAACAAAGTAAACAAAACACCCTTTCTTTGCACTGCTAGCTTTTAAGAGGAAAAGTACACATACTGATCCTTGTTTGAAGCGGTATAATGTAAGAGCGTTCAATCTGTAATACTTGCTCCCTTTCTGTAATACAGAAATTACCCCGTATATGAAAGGGGCTGCTCCCTATTCAACGCCCTGCTCTTTGCACTAAAGTTTGACTCTTTCTCTCAACTCTACTTTTTAAAACAGTAAAAACTTTAGCGCAAAGAGCAGGGCGTTGAATAGGGAGCAGCCCCTTTCATATACGGGGTAATTTCTGTTCGTTTGAGTTTTAATGTCACTCCTTACTTTCAGTTAAAAAAAACTTGTTTTTCTTTTATTTAATTTCTGAACGTTTTTTAGTTAATCCATGTATTGATTTCGGCTCTCCGCAGATGAATAATTAAAGCGAAATTTGCATATTTATTTATTTGGCTAAATGGCTTTCCCATAGTTTTGATCGAATGATTTTGAGAAAAAAGAAGGGGGAGGAGGCCCAGTTGCCCTCCAATTTTTTGGGTACTTAAAAAGGCAACCACCACTTTCAGTTTTTACGAACGTTTTCATTAGTAAAAGATATACGTAACTTACGAATTAGCTTACGTAACAAACTTCTATATTCGTATGTTTTTATTACGTATATGAGAGGGTTCGCCCACTCGTCAATACCTCGTCAATAACTCTTTACATTAAAGCTTAAATTTTGTCCCCTGAATCACAAAGGCCGTAGAATAAATAGTTGAAATTACTAAATATCCTTTAGCGTAAAGAATGAGGTATTAGGAGGAGGTGAACCCCTTATATGCGTAATATTTTCTTTTCGTTTTAAGTTTTAATGCTACTCCTTACTTCCAGTTGAAAAAGACTTTTTCATATTTATTTTCTCATTGTTTTTTTTTTAAATAATGCTAGAAAATGCTGCGCCCCCTTTATGGAAATCTTCCTCCCCCATGACAAATTCCTCCATGGAAAATTTTGCCCACATAACTCCGTTTTCAAAAATCCCCCTGAAAACGTCTCTACACTTCCCAATAACCATTACTATATGCAAACACTGGTCAAAATTTGCAACTTGCAGCCCCTCCCACGGGGAATGCGGGGGAGTAAGTCGTCCCCAAAGACATAGTTCTAAGGTTTTTCGACAATGCTGAATAAAATGGCTATATCAGAATTTTCATCATACGACCTTGGGAAAAAAATGAGCGTGGGAGGGGGCCTAGGTGCCCTCCAATTTTTTTGGTCACTTATAAAGGGCACTAGAACTTTTAATTTCCGTTCCAATGAGCTCTATCTCAAAATTCTAGGACCACTGGGTCGATACGATCACCCCTGAAAAAAAAAAAATAAACACGCATCCGTGATTTGTCTTCTGGCAAAAAAATACAAAATTCCACATTTTTGTAGATAGGAGCTTAGAACTTGTAGAGTAGGGTTCTCTGATACGCTGAATCGGATGGTGTGATTTTCGTTAAGATTCTATGACTGTTAGGGGGTGTTTCCCCCTATTTTCTAAAATAGGGCAAATTTTCTCAGGCTCGTAACTTTTCTTGGGTGAGACTAAACTTGATGAAACTTATCTATTTAAAAACAGAATCAAAATGTGATTCTTTTGATGTAACTATTGGTATCAAAATTCCGTTTTTTAGAGTTTTGGTTACTATTGAGCCGGGTCGCTCCTTACTACAGTTCGTTACCACGAACTGTTTGAAAATTATATATTATATATTTTCAGCAATAATAATTTATATTGTAAAGGCACTTTAAAGATTTTACTCAAAGAAAGTATCCTTAAGAAAACAGAGAACATTTGAAAAAATTGATTCACTTCCTTCCAACATGATTGAACAGCGCAACAGACTGCCAGCAGCTGTTGTTGAATTCTTAAATAATTATTAAACAATGTTAATAATATATAAGCTATAATAATTATAAGCTATTCTTAAATAATTTTAAGTCAGCAAAAGAATACTATTCATTTGATTCCTTAAAAAAAAATTATTATTTTTTCTTATAAGTGATTTTTTATCTTTTTGTTTCGTTTTTTATGTTTTTTTTCAATTTGTTAATCCTTTTTTCATACTTCCCCTTCCAAGGACAGATATCTCCAGGCAATGTTGGAAGTGTTGGATGATATTGTCTACTGTGCATAGCACCTCCCTCGGGTCTGGGTTATGGCGTGTAATAGTTGGTGGTCAGCAGTTCAGCATTATTTTTATTTTTCTATCTTAGTATGCATTTTTTTTCTCCCCTGAATTCCCAGCCATAGAGCCTGGCGGGGGAATGTGATGGTGATTTTTCCCCATTTTGTCCAAAGTTGTCGCTGTAATTGCTGGTTAGAATGGCTTTTGTCACATATAAAAACAAAAACCCCACAAATGTTTTCAATCGACATGATTAAAAACCCTCCTCCCATCACCCTGTTCTTTTCAGTAAAATAATTATTAGAATATTTTCTTTTCAATAAAGTGGAGATGAAAGTCTAGGCTTTGGGTGGTTGGAGGACCAGAAAATCCACCCTAATTGGTAGTACTGTCATTATTCATTCTAATTTCTGTTCGTTTAGGTTTCATTTGTTCATTCATGGTGATTTCCGTTCGTTGTATGCTTGACTTGATTATTTATTTGATTTTTTTTTCTTTTTTTTATAGAGAATTTGTGTTTCTCCGTTTGTGTTTCACGTTTTATTTCCGAAGGTCAAGAGCTGCCCGCTTCAAAAGCCATTGCACATAACCCTTGCAGAGGCGGTTTCGCCTCTCTTGCTCCAGGGAAAAAATCTTAATTAGCACCCACCCTCTGTATCCCAAAATTTTTCAGTTCAAATTTTAAAAAAATTTCATCTACTAACATAATTTTCATTTATTTAAATCTGACTTTTCTTACTTTATTTGGGGAAAAACATAGCAAAAGTCAAAAATTTGGATTCAATTTGCTTATATTTACTACCAGCTACACCCTCTACTTTAATTTAATAAAAATGAAATTTCAAAAATTACAGAATATCATAAATGTTACATTATTGAATTGAAATTTTGCGCCCCTAAAATTTCTGCACCCAGGGCAAGTGCCCTTCTACCCTCTCCCTCCTAAACCCCTCTGATCCATTGTACTAAAAACCATGTTTTGTCAATCACCAAGTTATGTAGACCTATAGATGTTGACGCCTAATAACTTTAGAACGTTTAATAAGTTTAAAGACTTCACAAAGACGTTTGACAAGTCTTAATGTGGCCTTAAACATTTGTTTGTGTTTATCAAGTGAAATACAAATAAAATATTCATTTGATTTACTGATTAAAAAACAGAAAAAAAAACAAGAAGAATAGAAACCAATTTAAAGAGTTTGAAATTGGAATAACCCGACTCCACCAGCAACATAATGTTCAGCATTGACGTACGTAAAAAGTCATAGAATGTATTAAACAACACTGCTCCACGAAATAATTAACAACCATAGATCAAAGTACTGGCTTTTACTTATCCTCAGCAAATGGGACAGCCTCCCTCAAAAGAGTATGAACTAAGTACCTTGTAGCACCTAAAATGTTAAAGCTCTTGAGACGTGGCAGATAGAACCAGTGTTGCTAACACCTCACTTACTGACTTTTCGTTTAAAAGATGATTAGCAAAGGAATGTGGGCAAAGAAAAAGAAAAAAGAATAGATTACCTTATGTGGAGCCCCCAACGTTCGGTGGACGCTAACCAGCTGGGTTACCAACGGCAGGTGGTAATTAAACTGGAATACAGGGGGTCGAGGTGGCTCAGGAAATGACCCAGCATATGCAAAGGGGTCAATATCGTTCAGATACTGTATTCTACATGAGAATCCCTCCATTTATCCATTTAATGTATTACTACTGTATCTAATAGCAGATTCTGACGGCTAAATAGACTGGTGGTGACTGAGAGTGATTATTCTTCCAAATAAAAAGAAGTAAAAAAGACATATTATCAAATACTCAAGGTAGAATATAAATAGTATTCCCCTTATAGGTCTGAAAAACAGTATTTTAAGCAAATAATCTTTGGCAATTCACATTAAGCATTTTAAACATCTCCAACTTATGGGTAACATCTTTTCTCCATTTTCATTGAAGCATGACTTCACTGTCGGTAAATTCGGTTAGATGGCTTTTTGGTATCTGAGATAAAAAACAAGAGCTAAGAGCTCATATGGCACTTGTGACGAGGCGAGAAGAGCTAAGAGCCAAGAGATCATATGGTATGAGCTCTAACAAAATTCTATGAATCAATAGACTGATTTAAAAAGGAAAATAAGAGGCTTAATGCCGGTCAGGATTTAAAATAAGAGCTCTGAGTCACGATGTCCTTCTAAATATCACAATTCATTAAGATCCGATCACCCACTCGTAAATTATAAATACCTAATTTTTTTCTAATTTTTCCTCTCCCTTCAGCCCCCCAGATGGTCGAGTCTGTAAAACGACTTTATCAAGTGAAATTGTGCAGCTCCCTGACACGCCTATCAATTTTCATCGTCCTAGCACGCCCAGAAGCACCAAACTCGCCACATCACTGAACCCCTCCCCCCAACTCCCCCAAAGAGAGCGAATCCAGTACGATTCTGTCAATCACGTATCAAGGACATTTGTTTATTCTATCCACCGAGGTTCATCCCGATTCCTACACTCCAAGTGTTTTTCCAAGATTTCCCCCTCCAACTCCCCCAATGTCAAACGATCTGGTCGAGATTTGAAATAAGAGCTCCGAGACATGAATTCTTTATAAAAATCAAATTTCATTAAGATCCGATCATCTATTCGTAAGATAAAAATACCCCAATTTTCACGTTTTCTAAGAATTCCGGTTTCCCTCTCCAACTCCCCCCAACGTCACAGGATCTGGTCGGAATTTAAAATAAGAACTTTAAAGCACAAGATCCTTCTAAATATCAAATTTCATTAAGATCTGGTCACCCTTTCGTAAGTTACAAATACCTCAATTTTCAAAATTACCCCCCCCCTCCAATTCCACCAAAGAGAGCAGATCCGGTCCAGTTATGTCAGTCACGTATCTTAGACAGGTTTTTATTCTTCCCATCCAGTTTCATCCTGATCTCACCGCTTTAAGTGTTTTCTAAGATTTAAGTGTTTTTCTAAGAGATCTGAGTTACGAGGTCCTTCTAAATATGAAGTTTCATGAAGATCCGATCACTCCTTCGTAAGTTAAAAATACGTCATTTTTTCTTATTTTTCAGAATTACCCCCCCCCCCCCAATAGATCGGATCCGTTCCAATTATGTAAATCACGTATGTAATACTTCTGCTTATTTTTCCCGCCAAGTTTCATCCCGATCCCTCCAATCTAAGCGTTTTCAATGATTTTAGGTTCCCCACCCCAAACTTCCCCCAACGTCAACAGATCCAGTAAGGATTTAAAATAAGAGCTTTGAGACACGATATCCTTCTAAATATCAAATTTCATTGAGATCCGATAACCCGTTCGTAAGTTAAAAATACCTCATTTTTTCTAATTTTTCAGAATTAACCCGTCCCCCAACTACCCCAAAGAGAGCGGATCCGTTCCGGTTATGTCAATCATGTATCTAGGACTCGTGATTATTTTTTCCACCAAGTTTCATCCCGATCCCTCCACTCTAAGTGTTTTTCAAGTTTTAGGTTCCCCCTCCCAACCCCCCCCCCCCCCCCAATGTCACCAGATCTGGTCGGGTATAAAATAAGAGCTCTGAGCCACGATATCCTTCTAAATATCAAATTTCATTGAGATCCAATTACCTGTTCGTAAGTTAAAAATACCTCATTTTTTCTAATTTTTCAGAAATAACCCCCCCCCCCAACTATCCCAAAGAGAGCGGATCCGTTCCGTTTATGTCAATAATGTATCTAGCACTTGTGTTTATTTTTCCCACCAAGTTTCATCCCGATCCCTCCACTCGGGATTTAAAATAAGAGCTCTGAGACACAATATCATTCCAAACATCAAATTTCATTAAGATCCCATT
Source organism: Artemia franciscana (assembly GCF_032884065.1). Taxonomy (NCBI): domain Eukaryota; kingdom Metazoa; phylum Arthropoda; class Branchiopoda; order Anostraca; family Artemiidae; genus Artemia; species Artemia franciscana. The sequence goes on from NC_088868.1 coordinate 19,427,217, forward strand.
ACCCATTCATAAGTTAAAAATACTTCTTTTTTTCCATTTTTTCCGAATTAACCGGCCCCCCACCCCCCGCAGATGGTCAAATTGGGAAAACGACTATTTATAATTTAAGCTGGTCCCGTCCCTGATACGCCTTGCCAAATTTCATCGTCCTAGCTTACCTGGAAGTGCCTAAAGTAGCAAAACCGGGACCAACAGACAGACAGACAGACCGACAGACCGACAGAATTGGCTATTGCTATATGTCACTTGGTTAATACCAAGTGCCATAAAAAACAAACAAAAAACTTAACAAACAAAAGAGAATTGAGATGCGCATTATATATCCCCCGCCTCGGAGTACACTATTACAAATTTAGAATCAAACCGTACTTCTAAATGTACTTAAGGTTTATGTTCCCTTTGAAAGTTATGGTAAGTTATTTTTCTGGTCTCGTACAGTTACATTGTCTCAACAAAAGATAAATTTTACTGTCAAATTATAGCTGAGATTCAATTTTATACACCTACCGAATTAAATTTTAGAAGTTAGGTGAACAGGGGTTTTCACATTCAAAACAAGTTAAAAAGTTTGTTAAAATTTGTCAAAAAAGGACAATTTTTAAAAAGCAAGTTCAGATTCTTCTCTGGAATAAAGTTTAAGTAATATCATAATTGCGGCTGGATGAAGGTTTGTCAAGAAAACGCTAGTTTCTGAGGCAACATATTCAAGAAGGGAAATGTGCGGACTCAACTTGTGATATTTTTGCTTTTTTTATACATAACAAAGACTGTTCTTAAGAAAGTAATTACACAAGTAGGCCAATTAGCATCTCGCTTTTGTTAATTTAGAATGTATGGAACTTATCCTTTATAAATGATAAGACTTGAAAATTGACAAGAATCAATTACAGAAGAGAGCCAAGAAAACATCGACTCTCAACAGTACGAAAAGTCTCTTTTACCAGGGGAGGAGAGGGAGAGTTTATATTTGCTCGAAACGGAAATAAGGAATGTATTATATGATGACTATAGATGATTTTAGAAGAAAAAACAGCAAAAAATCTGTGGGACTTATGATGGGACCCTCCTTACTTGGGATTAATCTATAACAAAATCTTAAAATGAAACAGGCCTTGCATTAATTGTAAAGAAAAAACTTTCAAATTATTTCTGGATTATCAGAAACAATCCCTTAGTTCCATACAGTTGGTCTACCTACCACGATTCTATTGCATTACGAATCCTTTTCAATAAAAAGAAGAAAATACCCTTAGAAAGTTTCTAATCAAAACATTAAATTTTCTTCAATATGTTTTAAATTTCTGTCAATTGTTCCCTCAATTATGTACCTAACTTTTTGCCTCTAGGACACACTGTAGGAACGTAAGTAATGCTTCGAATACTTTTCTTGTCCTCTGAAATTTCTTTTGACTCTTCTTCACTTCCTCTTTGTGCACAATTTCGTAAAGCAACAACAACAGAAGTAGTTGAACCCTGTCTTTCGGAGGCATATGCAAGTCTCTATTTGATCATACTCCAAAATTCACGTTAAGATTGCCGCTCGTACCTGTCCCCTGGATATATGAAGGGACTTAATGCAAAGCCCTCCACAAGACCACTATTACTCCAACAAACTCGTCTCGACGTAAAATCACCTGATGAAAATACTGTTAACTATTTCTCCTCCATCCGACTCAGTTCCAAAATAAATATAGCTTAGACAACAGGACATATTCGTAACAGATTATTTGGCGTCAATATAATAATTAGTTTACGGTTTTACACTCTATAATTTTATTATTATTATCTACTTCTTAAAAAAAACCAATTATGTATTACTATGAACTAGGAGGGATGATAAAATAAACTACATTTTTATAAAACCTACCGGAAATATCAAGAAAAACAGTTGAATTATTGGTTTTTAAGTATACTTTATCCTCAAATCGTCTTTTATACATTACTAATTCTTTCAAGACAGTAGTACCCGAAGCAGAAAAACACATCAGTCTATTTACCCGTCGAATACCATGTTTAGTCTACCTTTCTATGTAACTGTTAAATGTTGACTGAATTCAAAAAACGAGTCTTGATGAAAAAGAGACGGTTTGTGTAAGCGCATGAGTCTGTTTACTTAGGAACTGATCCTCTATCCCGTTTACAGGAGTTATGGCTATTCCACAGATTGATTTCTTTTTGCCAGATGGACATTACAAAATCAGTGACGAGATACAACAATATGCATCCTCCTCCGCAAAAATGAAGAAAGATTTATTGGAAATTCTTTGCGTTTGAAAAAAGAAATATAGTCACCAACTTAGCAAGGCTAGAACTAAACCCATGATGGTGCTTGTGGTCAATTACCCCCCCCCCATAAAAATGTAAAATGTTACAAGGATTATATAGAACATGTGAATAGTAGCTAAGTAAAAAGCGACCTAAATAAATTAGTAACTTGGTAAATAATGACCCGTGGTACTGCAAATTCAAACAAAGGAATTTGTAACAATACCTGCATCAAAAGAATCTGCTTCTCATGCTTAATTCCAAATCTGTAAAACTTATTAGTTTAAAGCTATCCATCAAAAACTATTAGCAAAATATTTTGAATTGTGGGGGAATATTCCCAAAAAGAGAGGTGATTTTGATGAAAAAATGAAGTAAAAAAAAAACATGTTTTTTCGACTGAAAGTAAGGAGTAATATTAAAAATTAAAACCAACAAAAATTATTCTGCATATGAAGGGGGGCTGCTCCTTCCGCAACCCTCATTCTTTACACTAAAGTCTTAGAGTTCTTTAAAAGACTACTCAATCACAAGCAACGGTGCTTGTGTTTGAGCAGTCTTTCTTAAAGAATTGTGAAAAGTCAAACTTTAGCGTAGAAAACGAGAGTTAAGGAAGGGGCAGTCTCATCTCATATCCGGAATAATTTCTGTTCATTTAAGTTTTAATGTTGCATCTTATCTTCAGTTGGAAAACTTGTTTTTTATTTAATTTCTGACCGTTTTTCAGATCATACCAGGATATTCCTTTTCCTCCCTACCTTGTATAAAATTCTTCCTGCGAAAAATCCCCCCTAAATAATTAAAATTCGTATCCTTCCTAAGGAAAAGAAAATAATATATGTGAGCGAAGGGCACATTGCGCAGCTTACAGCCCCTTTCCCGGGCCATGGGAAAATTTTGATCGGATGTCTTTAGGAAAAAGAGCATGGGAGGGTTACCCTCCAATCTTTTTGCTACTTAAAAAGAAACCGAGAATTTTTATTTTCGTTTGAATGAGCCCTCTCCCGACCTTCTAGTACCGTTGCTACGATAGGATCACCCTTGGGGAAAACAAAAACAAATATTTACGAATCCTTGATCTTTCTTCTGGCAAAAAACAAAATATTCCACATTTTGTAGATTTGATCTAGAAATCTTTACAGTGCGGTTCTCTGACATGCTGAATATGATTGTGCGACTTTCATTAAAACTGCTTTACCTTCTGAGGGTGCAAACCCCTTCCAAAACTCTGATACACATTATCAGGCTCGTAGCTTTTGATACATAGCATTAAACTTAATAAATGTTATATATTTGAAATCAGCAAAAAAATCTCATTGTTCTAATGTATCTGTTGTTATCAAAATTTTGTTTTTCAGAGTTCTTTCGGCCAATGCTCATATTTAATATTTTCTTTTTTTTATTAGGAAATATACGGATTTTTGATTTTTTTTTTTTTTTAAGGGAGATTTTCCACAGAGAAAATTTCACACAAGGTAGAGAGGGAAGGGGATGTCCTGGTATGATCTGAAATATGGTTAGAAATTAAACACAGAACTAGTTTTTTCAACTGAAGATAAGATTCAACATTATAACATAAAGGGAACAGAAATTATTACGGATAAGAGAGGCTGCCCTTTCCTTAACTTTCTCGAGGGTTATTGTGAAAAAGTTTGACTTTTTTTCACAATTCTTTAAGAAAGACTGCTCAAACACAAAGGTCGTCGAATTTGATTGAGAAGTATTTAAGAGACAAACTGGAAATATAATAGATAAGTAAAAAAGAAGAATTCGGGTAGAATTTTATTTGAAGAGAATTTCGGTGACAAAAAGATGTGGTAATTCCTTTTTTCAGTAACTTATTCTTTATTCTAACCATTCATTTAATTTCTAGATGCTTTTTTATATTTTACTTTGTTAGCCTTGAAGTAACACTTGCTACTTTTTATTTTTGTTGCTGCTGCTTTTGGTAGCTTTTCATTTTTGTCCGTTTACTAATGAATCCTGATTTTAACTGAAAGCTACTGTGTAGTGATCCAATATTCTCTATTCTATTTCATGCATCAATAACAAATAAAATGGAAAAGTCAAACTTTCATTTTTACTATTTTTATGTAGTTTTCAATAATGTCCAAATGACATTCAGATCATAAGGGAGGATGGGAAGGAGTTAAGGGAATTTCATTTTTTATTGTAAAAATGTGTTAGGCTACCATATACAGCTCCAAATCAGTTTCACTGTTTAAGAACAGCCTTCTTTTGTCACAATTATCTTCCTTTAAACTCATTTCTGTCAAATGTATAGAAGAAATGTTTAGCTAAAGAAAACTTCCCATTAATATTTTTGCTTTAATTTTCAGCAGAGCACAAATCACATTAAAGCCTTTTGGAGGATATGAGGGGCAAAACTGCCCTTATTTGAAGCAATTTATAATTATATTAAGTTTGGCCTAGTGTTAATTGTCATTTATGTTTGTTTTTGGTTCAGTTACTTCATTCATTGTAATTTCTGCTCGTTTTAACTAACACGAGCAATTTTCTCTTTACCAGGAGTTTTAGATTCATCCTTCACTATTCATTGGAAATCCTTCTTTTTTTACACTTAATCAACTGAAAAAAATAGAAGCGTATTATGTTTCAATATTTAAATTATCTAACTTTGAAACAAGATATAGTTAACAATATTATTAAGTACCTTTAGGTATCTTAGATACCTTTAAGTACATGAGAAGTACGTTTAGGTAAAAAAGAAAGTTAAGGGAATGCTGCTCTTTTGATAGAAAATAGTTTTTGTGACAAGAATCCCATCAGTGAAATTGACAACATTTTTGACACAACGAATTTGTCAATATATCTCTTTTGAAAACATGACCTATTGCAATACCAAAACTTCGAGTCCAGAAACAAATATTGTCGTAACAAGGGAAGGCCATATGCTTATGGGGAGCCCATAAGCTGAATTTTAGGGGGAAGGGGCTTTCCTAGTCTAATCGGCACTGCCAATGTTGGAAATTGACTCTGACGCCGCGCCGGCATCGAACGCCGCCAACGAGAGGCACGGTCAATTGCCACCGAAGATTCACAACGCTCCCGGCACACTGCCACCAGCCGAGGCGACGGTGTGTCGCTGACTTTGAATCAATTTCAGTTAATTCTTAATTGCGTCAACCGTAATGTTGGAGCTTTTCTTGCGTGGTCAAGGATTTCGATTTTCCTGCTTATAAATCAAATATTGTTTTTAAAATTAAACAAACAAGCGCGCAAACAAATATTTTAAATGAATTCCTTGTGCTTCCAGGGTGAGTTTTTATTCAGCACCAGTTCTCGTAGCAGATACACTGAATAAACAAATGTCTTTCGAACAGGCACTAGATTAAATTCCAGGTAGGAACTCGAGATTCAAAGCCTTCTTTCTTTCAAGACACCTTGGTATACCAAAGAATCCATATTTCCAGTGGCGTTATTAAGTAGCTTTGAAACTGTTACCCGTTTCATTTCATTTCATTTCCATTTTACACAGTATTCAACTCAATTATTAGCTTTTAAGCTAGGCCATGTGCTGTTTAAAAAGAAACATTTCCCCTTAGCGGTTTCATCAGTATTTACTTTTTTTTCAATTAATCCATGCTTGTTTGTAAGATAAGAAAACGAGAAAAATAAAGGGTCCATTACACTTCACAATATTTTCCACATAAATATTTTTCCAAATATAAAGCCTTTGAAACTTTATCATCAAGTAAAAATATGAGCCTAGTTAATTGCAAAATTATAAAATGTTTTGTGCTTCCTATTTCGCCACATTTGCTCAGGTCAATTTTTTTCCCTGATAACTAAGATGTTTTACTTCATACTAAACAAAAGAAAACAAGTTTTTTAACTGAAAGTAAGATTTCAACCTTAAAACGAACAGAAATTAATCTGTACATGAAAGGGGCTGATCCCTCCCCAACGCCCCGCTCTTTACGCTAAAGTTCAACTCTTTCACTCAAATCTACTTTTTAAAACAGTAAAAAACTTTAGCGTAAAGAGCGAGGTACTGACAAGGGGGAGAATCCCCTCATATACATAATAAAATATACATAATTCGATTTTCTTGTTTTAAAACTTTCAAAATAGGGAACGAATACATCCTCCGCATCTGCAAATACAGAAACGGGATCATTGAAGAATAAAAAGGGAGATATACAGTGAATATAATTTCCAGAATGAAAAAGAAATCATTGAAAAAGAAAATGAGATTAGTGCCTTTTATAATGATATTCGCACTATAACGAGATATGTCAAATCGGTTGTAGTTTGGTCATGGAATTTGGTAGAGGGGGATCTACTCCAGGAACAATTTAATTGTTTTAATTTATATTTTCAGTATTTAATTAAAATTTTGATTCTCTTATTTGCATTGAAACGCCTAATAAGCGCTCATAACGTCCCATTCCTTACGTTTGGATTCACATACTAACCCACAAATGTAGAACTGCCTATATGTACAACACTATGCAGACTTCTCGCTATTTTTGCTTTTTTAAATATTTCTTTTAACCAGCTCAAAAAAACAAGAGCTAAGATCTCATATGGCACTTGTGACGAGGCCGGACGAGCCAAGAGCTCACATAGAATGAGCTCTAGCAAAATTCTAAGAATCAATAGGTTGATTTAAAAAGAAAATCGGAGGCTTAATGTCGGTCGGGATTTTAAATAAGAGCTCTGAGTCACGAGGTCCTTCTAAATATCAAAATTCATTAAGATCACCCAAGATGCGATCACCCACTCGTAAGTTATAAACACCATTTTTTTCTACTTTTTCCTCTCCCTTCAGTCCCCCAGATGGTCTAATCGGGGATTACGACTTTATCAAGTCAATTTGTGCAGCTCGCGGACACACCTACCAATTTCCATCGTCCTAGCACGTCCAGAGGCACCAAACGCACCAAAGCACTGAACCCCACCCCCTAACTCCCCAAGAAAAGTGGATCCAGTACGGTTACGTCAATCACGTACCCACGACATTTGCTTATCCTACCCACCAAGTTTCATCCCGATTTCTCTATTCTAAACGTTTTCCAAGGTTTCCAGTTTTCCCCTCCAACTCCTCCCAATGTCAACAGATCTGGTCGGGATTTGAAATAAGAGCTCTGAGATATGAGTTCCTTCTAAATATCAAAGTTCATTAAGATTCGGTCACCCATTCTTAAGTTAAAATTCCTCGATTTTATTACTTTTTCCAAATCAACACCCCCAGCTCCTCCAAAGTGAACAGATCCGTTCCAATTATGTCAATCACGTATCTATAACTTGTGCTTTTCTTCCCATCAGGTTTTATCCCGACCTCCCCACTCTACGCGTTTTCCAAGATTTATGTTCCCCCCTCCAACCCCCTATGTCCCCGGATCCGATGAGCTGAAAATGGAGTACCCCTATGTATCAAGTTTCATTAAGGTCCGATCACCCATTTATAAGATAAAGATACCTCAATTTTCACATTTTCCAAGAATTCCGGTTTCCCCTCCAACTCCCCCCAGTGTCACCGGATCTGGTCGGGATTTAAAGTAAGAGCTCTAAAGCACAAGATCCTTGTAAATATCAAATTTCATTAAAATCTGATAACCCGTTCGTAAGTTACTAATACCTCATTTTTTCTAATTTTTTCGAATTATCCCCCCCAACTCCACCAAATAGTGTGGTGGATCCAGTCCGGTTATGTAAGTCACTAATCTAGGACTTCTGCTTATTTTTCTCACCCAGTTTCATCCTGATACCTCCACTCCAAGCGTTTTCCAGGATTTTTGGTTCCCCCCTCCCAACTCCCCCATATGTCACAGGATCCAGAGCAGTTCCGTTTCCATGACGAAAGTAAAACAGTTCAAAATAGGGATGAAACCTTTTAATTGACAGTGAACAGATATAAAATTATTTAACTGGATATTTCGAACACATATACAGTGTTCATCATCAAAGTAAAACTATTTTTACTATCAGAGTTTTACTGCTGATGATTAACACTGTATATGTGTTCGAAATATCCAGTTAAATAATTTTATATCTGTTCACTGTCAATTAAAAGGTTTCATCCCTATTTTGAACTGTTTTACTTTCCTCATTACTTCTAATTTTTCAGAATTAACCCCCCCCCAACTCCCCCAAACAGAGCAGATCCGTTACGGTTGTTTCAGTCACGTATCTAGGACTTCTGCTTATTTTTCCCACCAAGTTTCATCCCGATCCCTCCACTCTAAGCGTTTTCCGAGATTTTAGGTGGTACCAACGTATTCTCTTCGTCTATTATTATCCTTTTTATCATGCAGCGCTAGGAGACTAAGCTTTGATTATGAAGAGAATGATAAACACAAAACCATATTCAGTGTAACCCCCCTCTGGAAATGTGCACCCCCATACCTTGATTTAAAAAAAAACTCACTGTAAGAACCAATTTTCTCTTCCAATTGGCATCCCTGGTAATTTTTAACTAATTTCTGCCGCAATGATGCCAAAAATTGTTAGGATTTTCTGGACATTCTTTGTCAAGCAATGCCCAATGGATAAGTTAATAATTTTAACTTTATCTTTTTCGAATAATATCAAATTTGAAATACGGTTGCTAGTTAAATGTGAGAAATATGTCATATTATAATGTTTCACAATCCGTGGTAATACTTTGACTTATCCTGTAGCTTTGCCTAGGCAGCGCTATTGCGCTGCTACTGACTATTGTCTCAGCTTCATTTGGCCCGCTTATATCAATGCTATTTATCAATATACTTCGGCAAACCCACAAACAGATCAATTTGATAAAAAATCATAAATAATATTTCAATTAAATCACGTATAAGAATTGAATTTTACAGAGTCAAAATCCATTCAAAATTACGAGCAAATAAACTGCACAATACCCGAGGCTATTAGACTGGAGCTTGGTTCAATTATGAAATTGAACATCCTCTGCTGGGCGTGGGAGTTGGGGAAGTGGAGGGGGAATATGTACTGCAGCATTAGTGGTAAATCAGGCTGAAAAAAAACCAAGCGTATGCGACATTTACCTTCGCCCGTCCAAAAGCTTGTTTACTCTATACTACTGTCGCCTGCAGCAGCTCATTGCTGACAATTTTAGTATAAGTCAAGCACCAGCACTTGTATTTATGACTGTTTAATGTGTGTTTATTGTTTATAATCCATTGCGTAATATTTTTAAATTCACCAAGTAGCGTGTTTATTAAATAGTTAGTTTTCTTCACTACTGCTTGAATAACACCTACTTCAGTAACACCCCCTCTTGCTCCCCCCCCCCAAAAAAAAATACTGTAGCTACGCTCCTGAATATTTCTTGAGTCTTTGCCATAGGCAGGTGCTTATAAATACTAAGGTTTTGACTCCGTGACATAGCAGCGTTACTTGAAACAATAGGCTCTGAAAATTCTCAAGTTTCTAACTGCAAAAAATCTGAATTTAACATCGAGGATGATTGATGTATTTCCTTATTTGTCATAAAACCACTGGCGAGATAATAAGTAGGAGAAGACTAGGCGGTGTCTATTTACGGGACGGGGACCTATTTCAGACATCAACAGAAATGAATGGGAAGGAAACCCCAAACCCAGGTCTCCCTAATCACCATCTCAATAGTAGTATCGATTATACCACCCGAAAAATTAATTTTTCTCTGATAAATTAAATTTTCTTAATAATTATTTCATTGGTTTGAATTTTTGACGAATATACAGTGGTAACTATTTTAAATGCACAGACAGTTAATATTAGAGACCTAATCGTATTTGCAAATTTTTAGCTTGATTATAATCTTGGAAAATAGACTACTGCCCAATCTTGAACAAAGTATCTTAAAATTGAAGTATCTCAAACATGGACAGATTCAATCACTGACATGTGTTGCGAAAAAGAGTAGTCTTGTTTAAATAGGCTTGGCTATAAAATTGTATTTATCTAATCCCACCTATCTGCATCAGGTCTAAGATTAAGAACCTGCTGTTCTTGTCTAGGGAAGATACCATTAAGTCAAAATATTTCTCCAAGATAAGACTTCCTAAGTAGTGGGGGTTAGTACCCCGTATCCTCTTTCATGTAGTAGATATGATCTGGCTATTCAAGTCACTTCACACATTACCTCAAAGCCTCACATCTCTTCCAAGCCTGCTTCTTTTTGTCTTATTTTTATTGCTTCATTTTTCCTTTTCCACCTCTTCTTTGCCTTCCTTGTGGCAAAGGCAGCTTCAACCTTTGCTTTCGATTTAATGTATCAGTAAGCACTTTTGTTTTGCCCTCCTTTCTTTTTTGAAGTATTTTTTTTATGATGCTGGGATGTGGTTGTGCTTGTTCAGGCTCGACTATTCCTATTTCACGATGGCTGCAAAATCACAGGCTGTAAAAACCAGCTTCATGGGCTAAAAAAATATTGGTTGGCCAGTATTTAAGAGCACAGATCTTCATTATCAAAATAATCTATTTTGAAAGGATGTTTGATGGTATGAAAGCTAAGGGTAAAGATTTTCCTACCAACCCAGCTGTGATGTAAATGGTGACAGTTCTTCTCGGTGGTGACGGTTGCTCGATGAAAAAAAAATTCCTACTAATTTTGATAATTAATCATGTTATAAATACATAGCTGTTAGATATTTCAACTATTATGCAAGCGTTCTGAAATGCCACAGCCTTTTCGTTTCTACCAAACTTCAACTTCTCTTGATGAATAACGAAGAAGACCAGCGTCCAGGCAGCGATTCTCGGAGTTTCTAACTCGTGAATAGGTTTAATTAAATAGGTTTAATGTTTAAATTAAAGCTGGGATTTAAGAAAGACTGATCAAAACAAAAATGTTTGCGGTCAGCAATGATCGCGCCAGCGGCGCACCGCTGCAGCTATTTTTTGCCGCCGCCGCCAGGCAGCGTCATTCAGCTAGGGGGCAGCCCCCTGCCCTCCCATACGGGAGCCCACGAGGGAAGGTGGGGGCGGGAGAGATTTCAGAAAAATCTTATCACCTCCCATGATATTTGAAAAAAAAGTAAAAATACGAAAGAGCTACAACTTTTAAACAGTTGAATACATTCACATATCCAAATGTTTCGAAAATATATTTCACAAAGTGTGCCAGTAAACAGTATATTAACTATGCCATAGGCAGTAATACCGAAGAATTAATAATATGAATATAACTTTTAGCGAAAAAAGAAGATAGAATAATTATTTTTCGCTTGTTATGAGCATATTTGGTCCATTCAGGTGTTGCTCCGAGTTATTACCTGTCTGCTACTGAACTATAATTACTTATGCTATAATTTCATTTCCATTTTACACAGCATTCAATTCAATTATTAGCTTTTAAGCTAGGCAATGTGCTGTTTAAAGAGAAAAATTTTCCCTTAGCGGTTTCATGGGTATTTTATAAATCTACCAACAGAAAAACTGGCTTTTCTAACATCCTTTAACTTTGCAGAGACTAATAATATAAATCGTATAAATAAGCCAAATAGCCAGAAGTACAATAAATAGCTATAATAGAGCCAATCTGAAAACACTAACAATAGGAGAACAGATTAATAGAAAGATAAAAAAATGCACTTCTTTTTGTAACAGCAAAATGAAGAAGTTGGGCTTTTCCTATGTTATGAGAAATCAACATAGTGTGACTCCCATTAAGTGACTTAAGGGAAGCATTATGTGTGTCTTTTTTCTTAAGTTTTTTTGGAATTAAACATTTCTGAGCATCTAGCGCTACCTACGATTTGCTTTGATGAAACAATGGCTAGATACGAAGTGCCAATATGACGTACAATTTCTGTGGTTTGACATTAGGAGTGTAGCTAAGATTATGAGTTTGGAAGAGGAGTACAAAGAATGGGCCAACAATTGTCGACGCGTAAGCTAAATTAAGGTAAAAACATAAGCTAAGTTCCAAGGTCCCTCAAAATCTTCCCCTCTTTCTCTCTCTGTATATGTATGTATATATATATATATATATATATATATATATATATATATATATATATATATATATATATATATATATATATATATATATATATATATATATATATATATATATATATATATATATATATATATATATATATATATATATATATATATATATATATATATATATATATATATATATATATATATATATATATATATATATATATATATATATATATATATATATATATATATATATATATATATATATATATATATATATATGTACTTCGACCTTATAGTTATAAACTAGTATTACAAGCTTACCTCATCTCCTGAGGGAGTTGTCAAATGATCACTAATCCGATTCACAGCATCCAGCCTAAAAAAAAAAGAATTAAAACAGAAATGCTATCTTGACTTTGAAAAATTTACAACTTAAAGCAAAAAAAAAGGTTTAGTTTATTTTTGTTACCTGCTTTATTACAAGTGCTACTGTAATACGTAATAACCATACCAAAAGGTCAGCACAGCTGCAGTCAGAAAAAGAAGCAGCGAGAGGCCAGCACAATTGCTGAAACCTCTCCCAGACGTGATCTGTCTTGAGATTCAATCGTTAATCAGTCATAAAGTTCCTTTAAATTCTTTCTTACGACCCCCTCCTAACCCATTCAAGTACACAGGTTTCCGTTCAGCGGAAGTATGATTGCCAAAAGCCATGATTTTGGGGAGTCAATCATAGTGCATTCACCAAACGGTGCCTAAAAGTCGTAATATCTGCTTAATTTAACTCAAGACAGAGAGGTTGAACTAAATTTTTCACAGAAGCATTTTTTTGTATATAGAATTGCTCGAATAGATACGTAAAGCTATTTTACACAATTTCTATAGATAATATCTACTGCATTGTCCTAAAATTTCCAAAGCATCAAGGTATCTGAGACCATACCTAACAAATTTCAAAATTATTACTGACCTGAATTAGATTTCAAGTTGTGAACATCTAAACTAATTGGAGTGCATTTCATTTTCATGTTCTTGATCTATGATGGATTAAACTGATTAAATTGTTGTGAAGGCTATTTGGCTTATCCACATACTTCGAACAAATTTAATTCCCGGTTTTGATAATAATAAGTGATTAATATGTCACTTTTCAGAAATAGTGACTTTACATGAATATAACAAGGATCTACAACGATCTGTGTAGACAGAATTATGATGTTTGATAATAGATGATTTTGAAAAGATGTCAAGTTTCAGGGGACACAGAGAATCTGAACGATTGTTAACTTATCAATTCAGTCGTGTTAAATTTTCTTCAAAGTAACTGGCTGAATTCGATTTCAAAAGAAGATATCATTGAATATAGTGTAGACTTTCTTGTCTCACTAAAATTGCTGAAACTAAGGCTGATCTATGATTAAAACTGGCATCTGATGAAAACCCTCGTTGCTGTAGTGGTGAAAAACCTGTCTCTCGTAATATCACGGACATACTTGACCTGTGGAAGAAGTGTGATGAAGCAAGCCCTGCAATGCCTACTTATGTAATTAAACTTCTGATTTGAGTACCAGCGTTGCCAGCTGTGTAAATTTCACAACTGACCTCTAAAGTTTCTAAAGATCATCAACCTGTGCAAACCATGTCGGCAAAATTGGGTAATTATAACTTCAGTTACACACAGCTACCAGAGTCTGCAGACTCGAAGAGTCTCATCTATCAGATCCCATTAAAGGAAAGACGCATATGTGCCCCTAATTCTCATCTCCACGTCAAGCAAAGAAATTTCTATGAGATATTCGATCAAAATGTGCTCCTCGGGATGCATTTGATATCAATACGAAAGAAAATCCATGCAATGCCACACCAAATGGCAATGAGGTGTCCTTAGGATGTCATTTTCTGTTTTCAAACAGCTTGCACATCAACTATCCCTTAAAGACTATATGAATTTCAATCATATCGCACAATATAAACGAAACTAAAAATAATGTAGCTTATATTATTAATAGCTACAAGAACTTCGATTTCGTTTGCATGCAAAAACGTTGTTAATTGCATCGTGCTGAAATTTCCTAAATTGAAGCTCAGCTCATACCGTTTTCACTTCTGATGCAGTTCCCATGTGCTACCACTCCTCTGGATGTCTATCTTTAATTAAAAAAAGAAGTATTTATTTTACAAACCTGTCCTTTTTCTATTCGGGTAAGCATATTTTTACAACGAGAATAAAAAGTGGTGTGTTTGCTAATATCTATCTCCTGTATATAGATAATACAATGATTTCAATGAATAGATTTGCTAATGCTTGTAAGTTTTTGAATTCTATGATGGTTGATCAAGTGAAATCGGCTGATTTTTTCACCATCCTGGTAGACGAGACAACCGACATATCAAGGCCGGAACAGATGGCTCTATGGCTTCACTTTTTGGACACCAAAACTTTTCAGCTCAAGGAAGAGTTTGTCGAGTTCGCTGTTGCTGGAGGCTTCTGAGGTGCAAGCCTCGGTCAATTTATCCTAAGTCAAATGGAGGAGCTTGGTCTCGATATGAGACTATGCAGGGGACAAGGGTATGATGGGGCTGCAAACATGAGTGGGCATTTCTCAAGAGCCCAGGCTTTCATCTCAAACAAATATCCACTTGCCAAGTATGTTCGCAATGTCACCCACCCCTTGAACTTGATATTGACGGATTAGACAGCAAGATCTCTGATATAAAGCACTGTATGAGGGTTATCCGTGAAACAGTTCATTTCTTTCACTTCAGTGCCAAGCGAAGCGCTGTCATAAAAACTTACACTGAAGTAAATCTGAAAGGAGTGTGCGAAACTCGATGTGTCGAAAGACACGATGCGATACAGATATCAAAGCAGTTAGTTGTCCCGACCTTTAAGGCCCTAAAAGACAGAGACAAATGGGGACTCCGTGGTGTCGTCAAAAGCCAGAAGTATGCTCAATAATATCCTGAGTTTGGACTATATAGTAACCCTTATTGTGATGGATGTTTCCCTGGAGTACACACTGAATTTGTCTTAAATTGCTGCAGTTAGAAAACATCGATATAGTTATGTGCATTCAATGTGTCGAAAGTGTGACAGAAATGTTTGTAGATACACGAAATAAGGCGGAAGAGAAGTTCGGTCAGCTGTTTCGGAGGTCAAGTGCATGTGCCAAGCACTGAAAATCACCATTGCCATGCCACGGAAGAGGAATCTCGTCAACATTCCACATGATATCCCGGCAGAAAGCAAAATAGAATTTTACTATCGAGTTTCCCTTTTCATCTCATTCGTGGAAAACTAATACAATCACTCGAATCTCGAATCATGAAGCACAAAGTTATTCTGAAAGGCCTCAGAGCAATCCTGCATTCTTTTGTAGTACAAGAGCCTATTGGCGATGTTAAAGAACTGATCAATTTATATACCTCAGATATAACAAGCTCAGAGTCTGCTATGAAGGAAGAGCTTCGACTTTGGCGGGCTAAGTGGATGAAAGTAGCTCCCTGTCTTTTTCCAAAGACGGCAAAGCAGAGCCTGACTGAGTGTGAGCGAGTTATATTTCCCAAATTCAATATGTTATTCCGCATTTTCTGTGTCACCCCTACTTTTACAGCATGTGTCGAGAGGTCATCTTCTTCAATGAAAAGGCTAAGAACCTATCTCAGCAGCCGAATAGATGAAGGCTGACTAAATGGCTTGGCACTTTTGAATGGTCCATCGAGATGTTTCTGAATCAATGGACGAAATTCTGGAAAAGTTAGCTCTTAGCTCTGCTTGTAGGTTGCAATTTGCAATATGGGGTGACTCTGTATTTCTTGTATATGTGTTTTTGGTTTTTGAAGACGTAACGTAATATAATGTGGCTTAATCTTTTGTATTGAGCGATTTGTCCACCCTGAAACAAATTCCTGTTTACGAGCCTGTACCCATTTAATATCTCTTTACCAGATATCTGCTATTTTTTTATTGCTGAAAAGTAGAAACACATGAGACAAATCTGTCTTTAACAGGACACATTTGGGTCTGCATTTAAGTGATCACTGAGTGATCACATCTATAAGCCTTGCTATTTCTGCAACGTAAAAATGAATGCTGAAATCTATTCGGCAATTATAATAAATACCATTACAGATCGAGCAAACTTATTTCTTTTAGAATTAAATAAAAAAAAACAAGTTTTTTTAACTGAAAGTAAGCAGCGACATTAAAACTTAAAACGAACAGAAATTACTTCGTATGTGAAAGAGGCAGCTTCCTCATCAACGCCCCGCTCTTTACGCTAAAGTTTGACTCTTTCTCTCTATTCTTCTTTTTAAAACAGTAAAAAACTTTAGCGTAAAGAGCGGGGCGTTGATGAGGAAGCAGCCTCTTTCATATACGAAGTAATTTCTGTTCGTTTTAAGTTTTAATGTCACTCCTTACTTTCAGTTAAAAAAACTTGTTTTTTTTTATTTAATTTCTGAACATTTTTGAATCAATGCATGTTTAGATTTTGGCTCTCCGCAGAGGAATAATTAAAACGAAATTTGCATTTTTTTTGGGGGGGCTAAATGGCTTTCTCATAATTTTGATCGAATGATTTTGAGAAAAAAAGAGCGGAGGAGGAAGCCTAGCTGCCCTCCGATTTTTTGGTTAATTAAAAAGGCAACTAGAAATTTTAATTTTTTACGAATATTTTTATTAGTAAAAGATTTACGTAATTTATAAATTAGCTTACGTAAAGAACTTTTGTATTCTCATATTTTATTACATATATGAGGGGGTTCGCCCCCTTGTCAGATCCTCACTCTTTACACTAAAGCTTAAATTTTGTCCCAATTCATTAAGAATGACCCCAGAATCCCAAAAGCCGTAGAATAAATAGTTGAAATTACTAAAAATACTTTAGCGTAAAGAGCGAAGTATTAGGAGAAGGTGAGCCCCTCAAATAGGTAATAATTTCTGTTTGTTTTAAGTTTTAATGCTGTTCCTTACTTCCAGCTGAAAGAACTTTTTCATATTTATTTTTTCTTTTTTTTTTTTTAAATATGCTAGTAAATCCTGCGCTCCCTTCATGGAGATTTTCTTCCCCCACGACAAATTATCGATGTAAAGTTCCCCCAGCACATCCCCCTCTTCTCAACCCCTCCCCCCAACCAAAAAAATCCTCCTGAAAACGCCTGTACACTTCTCAATAACCATTACTATATGTAAGCACTGGTCAAAGTTTGTAACTTGTTGCCCCTCCCACGGGGACTGTGGGGGAGTAAGTCGTCCCCAAAGACATAGTTATAAGGTTTTTCGACCACGCTGAATAAAATGGCCATCTCAGAATTTTGATCCATTGACTTTGGTAAAATAATTAGCGTGGGAGGGGGCCTAGGTGCCCTCCAATTTTTTTGGTCACTTAAAAAGGGCACTAGAACTTTTCATTTTCGTTAGAATGAGCCCTCTTGCAACATTCTAGGACAACTGGGTCGATACGATGACCCCTGGAAAAAAAAAACAAATAAACACGCATCCGTGATCTGCCTTCTGGCAAAAAATACAAAATTCCACATTTTTGTAAATAGGAGCTTGAAACTTCTACAGTAGGGTTCTCTGATACGCTGAATCTGATGGTGTGATTTTCGTTAAGGATGGTGTGAATTCTATGCTTCTAGGGGGCACAGTTCGTTACCACGAACTGTTTGATAATGGTTTTCGACCAGGAGCCGACCCAACACTGAGCTTCGAGAAATTTTTCCGGGGGGAGTTTTCGTGAGTTTCAGTACAATTATCAAATTTGGTAAATATATAAAGTTATACTTAATATATTTCAAAGCGCAACAGACGCAGGAAAAGGGTTTCTACTGTCGAACAGTATCCATCTGACATAAAATATTATTAAAATTCTAGTTTAGTGACGTCTTGCTATCTCGGAAAGGAGTTAGTTTAGGAAAATGAAATTTTCGGGGATGGGTTTAGAGGCTAAAGTATATCCCAGGAAGGTATTTTAAAGTACCCACCTCCACTCCTTCTCCCTGTAATGGGCCCTGAAATTCACCTACATGACAGATCTATTACCTATTGAAATTTTTACAAAACAACATTTTACGTTAATTTTCAGTTACCAGTTGCTTTTTCTCGGCCTTTAGTTCTGAAAATGCAATTCCTGTTATTTGAGTAGAATTCTGAGCCATATCAATGTTTTTTTTTCAAAATTTAGGAGATGTATTAGAATATCTTTAAAACCTTATAAATTGGGATTAAGCAAAGTTGTGAAGCTGGAAACAATTTTGTTGTACTTCATTCAAGCACAAGATCTATTTTGCAAGGTTTCGCTTTTATAACACACATATTTTTAAAGGTCATCATAAGTCAGGACCCTCTAGAGGGAGAGGGAGTGGGGGTAAGTACTTAAAAATACCTTCCCGGGACATATTTTAGCCTGTAGACGCATCCCTAAAGTTTAACTTTCTTAACCTAACCCCTTTCTGAGATAGCAAGAAGTCACTAAACTAGAATTTTACCTAAAATATTATCAAAGTTTTAGTTTTCCAAATTGTTCTTTTGTGAACTTTGTCACATGTTTGTGACATTTAGTGTGGTTCCAATGTAAATTGGTGTGAATCTTTGAAATGTTTTAAGTACCACTCTATATATGTGACATATTTGATAACTGTACTGAAATTCAGGACAACCATTATTATGAAAGAACTAAGTTTATTCTATTGGGAATGGTAATCTTTTGAAATTTTTTAATATATTATACTTATACTTACTACGACGATTTTTTCTTACCTTTTAAGATACTGTGCCAGCTTTTCAGCTTCAGCTATATGAACGTTGCTCTGGTTTTCTGTACTTGAATCATTTCTTCTTAATCTGACTTCGGCGAATTTGTTTCCTGTAATACAAGGATTTTTATACCAGTCAAAAAAAAATATAAGAAAATATTCACATTTACGAATGAAATTTATTTTGTATAGTTGACAGTGTCTGTGAGATGCAGCCAGCCAATAGCAAATCAAAAACTATAACATGAGGCTATGAATTGGTACGTGTCAAGGTTTGCACTGGGACACGCGCATGTTCCACGTAGGTGTACTTAGATTAGTTTTTATGTCATTTTTTTTATCTTTTTTAATGTAAAGGAATAAAATTGTATCCTGAGCTGATCAGAGTCCTGAATGGGAAAGTGTACGCGCACTCACATATCCCGTATTTAAATGTATTTAGAATACTGCCACGAATAAAAGTATTCTAATATAAATTTTGTTAAATTAAAAAATGTAATTGCATTTTATAATCTATATTTTCAATTCGGCCATTTAAGGGACAAAATGCTTCATTCAATGTAGCACATGCCATCGTGCTAGAAATTATGAAATAGTACTAAAATAACTCTTTCATGCTACAGTTGGCAACCCTGATGGATGCTATATCGCGGGTTCACAACTACGGCTCTAAGTATAGTCAGCCAAAGGGTGCACGTCCTGCCCATTACCCACCAAAATATTGCCATGTCCCACCGGTGGGGCCTGCGCTCCACATTGGGAATCACAGGTCTAGAGGCAAGCAGCTATATCTCACTATAGAAATTACAAACAGGCAGTAGGTTCCATTACCAGGTATTTGCCTCCATTCAACTGGATGTTTCAGGGACTTCCTGCTGACCAGCTCTAAGCCAGCTTAAGCGATTTTGTGTAGAGTTGAGAAGATGTATTAATTCCCGTCCTTCACCAGTTTTGAGACCATTGCTTTTCCTGAGGCCAAAATATTTTCGATGATTTAAAGGATATAAGAAAAGCACTTACTTACCTGTTCGGATTGAACAATACATCACAATCACAGAATAGTTTGAAAATAGTTCCTCCGATTTTTGGCAAAAATGCAAGTCAAGATTGGGCTTACAAAATACACAAGACAAAGTCCAAACTAGTAAAAACTGGTACCTACGAAGCTCTTACAAAACGTCGCCGTGACCTCATAAATCTAGCAAGGGACAAATTTGGCGTGAAAAATGTGTGGTCAGATCGGGGCCAGATTCTCGTTAAGTTGCCAAGAGACCCTTACGCACGAAAAATCAGAACTATTTCAGACTGTGCATAATCTTTCAAGTTATCTTTCTTTGGTTGTTTTTTTTTTTTTGCGTATTTTTCCATGTGCTGTGTTATCTTTTTTCTAGTAAAAATAATTACCTTTTTTCAAACGTTTTTCTTTTTCGGTTGGTTTAATTTTATTTGTCTATACTTATTTTATATTCTTGTCAATTTTTATGCACTGATGCTATTTATTTTTTTTTTGTTCGTGTCTTCTTTCTTATAATTTTGCTTGAAAATTTGTGGATATCACCTATCCCTAATACTGAATCCACGACAATCTCCAAGCTATCATGGCGTATCAAACAGTTCGTGGTAACGAACTGTAGTAAGGAGCGACCCGGCTCAATAGCAACCAAAACTCTAAAAAATGGAGTTTTGATATCAATAGCTACATCAAAAGAATCGCATTTTAATGCTGATTTTAAATATATAAGTTTAATCAAGTTTAGTCTTACCCATCAAAAGTTACGAGCCTGAGAAAATTTGCCTTATTTTAAAAAATAGGGGAAAACAACCCCTAAAAGTCATAGAATCTTAACGAAAATCACATCATCAAATTCAGCGTATAAGAGAACCCAATTGTAGAAGTTTCAAGCTCCTATCTACAGAAATGTGGAATTTCGTATTTTTGGCCAGAAGACAAATCACGGGTGCGTGTTTATTTGTTTGTTTGTTTTTTGTTTTTCTTTTTTTTTTCCAGGGGTCATCGTATCGACCAAGTGGTCCTAGAATGTCGCAAGAGGGCTCATTCTAACGGAAATGAAAAGTTCTAGTGCCCTTTTTAAGTGATCAAAAAATTGGAGGGCACCTAGGCCCCCTCCCCCTCATTTTTTTATCCAAAGTCAACGGATCAAAATTTTGAAATAGCCATTTTGTTCCGCATAGTCAAAAACCTTAATAATTATATCTTTGGGAATAACTCACTCCCCCACAGTCCCTGGGGGGAGGGGCTGCAAGTTACAAACTTCGGCCAGTGGTTACATCGGCCTCGCTCTTTACGCTAAAGTTTGACTCTTTGCCACAATTCTGCTTTTTAAAACAATTAAAAGCTTTAGCGTAAAGAGCGAGGGATTGCGGAGGGGACAACCTATTTCATATACGGAGTAATTGCTGTTCGTTTTAAGTTTTAATGTCACTCCTTACTTTCAGTTAAAAAAACTAGTTTTTTTTTATGTAATTCAGACAGAGGTGAGAACTTGATTAAACTGGCTTGTAATAATATATTAGATGTATTAAATCATTCTGGTGGTTTTTTGTCCTGGTTCGTCTTGAGCTTTTGGAAAAAGAACCGTTAGATTTAGAAGAGACGTTGAATGAGGGAAGTGGAATTATGCCGCAAGACGAAGATTTATGGGTTATTGATAAAAATGAGACCAAACATAGAAGTGGATTGTTTGAAGACCAAGTCGGGGTCGGTGAGCTCTTAGTTACACAGCTGAACATTCACGTCTTTGTTCGTCAATTGATGAATTTAAATTCCTTCTTTGTGAGTCACATTCATCTCCTAATGTAATCGGATAGTGTAAAACATTTTTAATTGATAATAATGATTCATTAGTTGATAGTCCAGGTTATACGATTGAACGGTTAAATAGGTCGAAAATGTCTTAATGAGGTTTTTATACTACTAACGGTTGTACATATTTGGTTCGTAAATATCTTTCTGTTAATTTTGAAGGAGTATTTGAGTCGCTTTGTATTGAATTGTTAATTTTTCAGAAAACCATTCTATTTGCAGAGGTTTATCTAGATCCTTAAGTTCTTTCCTTGATATTATTACAGGTGTATAGGAAAAAGTTAATAGTCTGAGTTTTGATATTATATTTATGGATGATTTTAATATTAATCTAATGGATAAAAACCCATCAGTGGCGATTGATTTTTTTTATCTGCTATGACTTCTTTTGGTTTATTGCTTTCTATTTTGATCCCAACCCATATCACTGACTCGCCAGCCACTTTAATTGATAACATATTTTCCTCTCTTTCTTCTCAAAATAGTGTTGTAATTATTTCGGATATATCAGACCATTTTCCTGCATGCTCTAAGTTTGATATGTTGAATACCCGTCCTTCTAAATCATTTTTTTAAAGTCAGCATTTTCTCACAAAGGAAGAGCAGCTCTCAAACTTTAGATTGAAACTATAGGAAGTATCATTGGAATCTTTGGATGATTTTAATATGCCTATAAATGATGTGTTTGAAAAAATTTATGGGGGTGATCAAGGACACTTTTGTTGAAGTTTCAACGTGACTAGAAAAAAAAATTCCAAGAGTTCAGCCCTGTTGTGTCCGTGGATGACTCCTGGATTAGTAAAGTGTGCTAAGCGAAAAGCTTACCTTTGGTAAGTTTACAAGAATCATCCTACACCTGAGTGACATCATCGTTTCAAAGAATATCGAAATATTTTTAAGTCAGCAACACGTCGGGTTAAAACAGATTATTATCGTATAAATTTTTCAGAGTGCAGAAAAGGTCATTTGGGTGAATTTTCCTTCTTATTCTACTTTTAAATATATATATATATATATATATATATATATATATATATATATATATATATATATATATATATATATATATATATATATATATATATATACTAGCTGTTGGGGTGGCGCTTCGCGCCACCCCAACACCTAGTTGGTGGGGGCGCTTCGCGCCCCCCCCAAGCCCCCCCGCGCGCGTAAGTCGTTACGCGCCATAATAGTTACGCGCCATTGTAGTTGTGTCCCTATGTCCCACCTGTGAATATAGATAGATATATATATATATATGGTTTTAACTACGTAAAACTTGCGAATATACAACATTCTTTGCTGTCCCATTGTCTTTGCATATAAATAGATTGTCAGGTTTACCGACTCTTGAACATGCAACATATAATGGTCCATGGGAAAACAATCTGTATTCAGATCTATACCTCATGATTCTAATGATTGCCCTTGAGCTTTGTTGATGGTGATTGCTAATCGACCATTCCCTGTCCCGGTGTCCCGGTCGTCATTTACATCCCCCTGTTTCCTCCGGTGTCCCCGTTGTAGTTGTGTCCCTGTGTCCCGGTCGTCATTTATATTCCCTGTGTCCCGGTCGTCATTTGTATCCCGGTGTCCCGGTCTGTATATACATTCGTTTTTTAGTTTTGTTTTTCTCCTTTATTTTTTTCCTTTTTTTTCTTTTTTAGCTTATTTAGATTTTTAGATTTTTTAGTTTTTTTATTAGTTTTTAGTTTTTTTTCTTTTTAGTTTTTTTGTCCCGGTCGTCATTTATATCCCCCTGTTTCCCCCGGTGTCCCCGTTGTAGTTGTGTCCCTGTGTCCCGGTCGTCATTTATATTCCCTGTGTCCCGGTCGTCATTTGTATCCCGGTGTACCGGT
Source organism: Artemia franciscana (assembly GCF_032884065.1). Lineage (NCBI taxonomy): Eukaryota > Metazoa > Arthropoda > Branchiopoda > Anostraca > Artemiidae > Artemia > Artemia franciscana. The sequence continues at coordinate 19,450,836 of NC_088868.1, forward strand.
CTGTATATACATTCGTTTTTTAGTTTTGTTTTTCTCCTTTATTTTTTTCCTTTTTTTTTCTTTTTTAGTTTATTTAGATTTTTAGATTTTTTAGTTTTTTTATTAGTTTTTAGTTTTTTTTTCTTTTTAGTTTTTTTGTAGTTTTTACCTTCTTTTTAGTTTTGTTAATTTTTTTTTTTACTTATGTCCTGGTCGTCATTTATACTCCCTATGTCCCGGTGCTTTGTTGATTGCTAATCGAACATTCCTTTTGTCCTGGTCGCTTTCTCTTTGAGTGTCGTCATTTATTTTTTTCTTTTTTAGTTCTTTTAGTTTTTACCTTTTTTAGTTTTTTTTAGTTTTTTAGATGAAAATTTTTTTTAGTTTTTTCCTTTTTTTCTTTTTAGTTTTTTATTGGTTTTTACCTTTATGTTAGCTTATTTTTCAGTTTTTTCCTTTTTTTTTAGTTTTTTTTTATTTTTTATTTTTTTTAGTTTTTTACCTTTTTTTAGTTTTTTTAGTTTTTTTAGTTTTTTTAGTTTTTTAGCTTTTTTACTTTTTTTATTAGTTTTTAGTTTTTTTGTAGTTTTTGCCTTTTTTTAGTTTTTTCAGTTTTTTTTTTAGTTTTTTATTGGTTTTTACCTTTATTTTAGCTTATTTTTCAGTTTTTTCCTTTTTTTTAGTTTTTTTTAGTTTTTAGTTTTTTTAGTTTTTTACCTTTTTTTAGTTTTTTTAGTTTTTTTAGTTTTTTAGCTTTTTTATTTTTTTTATTAGTTTTTAGTTTTTTTTGTAGTTTTTGCCTTTTTTTAGTTTTTTTAGTTTTTTAGCTTTTTTATTAGTTTTTAGTTTTTTTTGTAGTTTTTGCCTTTTTTTAGTTTGACAACTTATTTTTATATATATAGATAGTTTTTTTTTTTTACTTATGTCCTGGTCGTCATTTATACTCCCTGTGTCCCGGTGCTTTGTTGATTGCTAATCGAACATTCCTTTTGTCCTGGTCGCTTTCTCTTTGAGTGTCGTCATTTATTAGTTTTTTCCTTTTTTTCTTTTTAGTTTTTTATTGGTTTTTACCTTTATTTTAGCTTATTTTTCAGTTTTTTCCTTTTTTTTTAGTTTTTTTTTATTTTTTATTTTTTTTAGTTTTTTACCTTTTTTTAGTTTTTTTAGTTTTTTTAGTTTTTTAGCTTTTTTACTTTTTTTATTAGTTTTTAGTTTTTTTTTGTAGTTTTTGCCTTTTTTTAGTTATATATATATCTTCTATATATATAAAAATAAGATGTCTGTGTGTGGATCTGTGGATCAGGTGACGTCATGTTTGTTCGCATATGACGTCTGAATTATTTCACACTAATACAAAAGAAGAAAAAAACTAAAAAAGGTAAAAACTACTAAAAAAACTAAAAAGAAAAAAAAAACTAAAAAAGCTAAAAAACTAAAAAAACTAAAAAAAGGTAAAAATCTAATAACTAAAAAAAAACTGAAAAAAATAAAAAAAGGCAAAAACTACAAAAAAAAATAAAAACTAATAAAAAAACTAATAAAGCTAAAAAACTAAAAAAACTAAAAAAAACTAAAAAAAGGTAAAAAACTAAAAAAAACTAAAAACTAAAAAAGAAAAAAACTAAAAAAGAGGAAAAAACTGAAAAATAAAAGAGAAAAAGAAAACTAAAAAAATATGAATAAATATATATAAAAATAAGTTGTTTGTGGGTTATGTCTGTCTGTCTGTCTGTCGAGTGACGTCGTGTTTGTCCGCATATGACGTCTGAATTATTTCACACTAATACAAAAGAAGAAAAAAAACTAAAAAAGGTAAAAACTACAAAAAAAACTAAAAAGAAAAAAAACTAAAAAAGCTAAAAAACTAAAAAAAACTAAAAAAAGGTAAAAAACTAAAAACTAAAAAAAAACTGAAAAAACTAAAAAAAGGCGAAAACTAAAAAAAAACTAAAAACTAATAAAAAAAACTAAAAAAGCTAAAAAACTAAAAAAACTAAAAAAAACTAAAAAAAGGTAAAAAACAAAAAAAAACTAAAAACTAAAAAAGAAAAAACTAAAAAAAAGGAAAAAACTGAAAAATAAGAGAAAAAGAAAACTAAAAAAATATTAATAAATATAAAAAATATAAATATAAATATAATATAAATTAGCAATCAACAAAGCACCGAGACACAAATGACGACCGGGACACAGGGAGTATAAATGACGACCAGGACATAAGTAAAAAAAAAAAACTAAAAAAACTAAAAAAAATGGTAAAAACTACAAAAAAACTAAAAACTAATAAAAAAACTAAAAAATCTAAAAATCTAAATAAACTAAAAAAGAAAAAAAAGAAAAAAGGAAAAAAATAAAGGAGAAAAACAAAACTAAAAAACGAATGTATATACAGACCGGGACACCGGGATACAAATGACGACCGGGACACAGGGAATATAAATGACGACCGGGACACAGGGACACAACTACAATGGGGACGCCGGGGGGCACAGGGGGATATAAATGACGACCGGGACACCGGGACACAAGGAATATAAATGACGCCCGGGACACCCAAAGAGAAATCACAGACTGGAACACCGGGACACAAATGACGACCGGGACACAGGGAATATAAATGACGACCGGGACACAGGGACATAACTACAAAGGGGACGCCGGGGTGCACAGGGGGATATATAAATGACGATGGCGACTCAGGGAATGGTCGATTAGCAATCACCATCAACAAAGCTCAAGGGCAATCATTAGAATCATGAGGTATAGATCTGAATACGGATTGTTTTCCCATGGACCATTATATGTTGCATGTTCAAGAGTCGGTAAACCTGACAATCTATTTATATGCACAGACAATGGGACAGCAAAGAATGTTGTATATTCGCAAGTTTTACGTAGTTAAAAACATATATATATATATATATATATATATATATATATATATATATATATATATATATATATATATATATATATATATATATATATATATATATATATATATATATATATATATATATATATATATATATATATATATATATATATATATATATATATCTATATTCACAGGTGGGACATAGGGACACAACTACAATGGCGCGTAACTAATATGGCGCGTAACGACTTACGCGCGCGGGGGGGGCTTGGGGGGGGGGGCGCGAAGCGCCCCCACCAACTAGGTGTTGGGGTGGCGCGAAGCGCCACCCCAACAGCTAGTATATATATATATATATATATATATATATATATATATATATATATATATATATATATATATATAAAATCAAAATATTATATTATATTTTAATTTTATATTTTAAAATATAAAGTTAAAATAAAATGGTATTTATATAATATATATAAATAAAAAAAGAAGGTTCGATATAACTATTTGCATTTTCTGTTTATTTTTTATATATATTATAAATTTATTATACATATTTTTAGTGAGCTTTTTTTAGTGAGTATTCTATTTTTAGCCCTAATTTTCGGCGTGACCCCTTTCGGGCTTGATTACAAGCAATCAAAGAACAATATTAGCAGAAACAGACTTTTTTCACTGAAGAAAATGCAAGCCAAGGGTACTTGTCCATCCATGTGAATTCATCCATATAGTATATGCCTCTGTAGAACCGACTGATGGAAATAGTAGTGACTCAGTTTATGTGTCTATAAATTTTGTTTACAGCTACAGGAGGAAATAGACAGGGTCACGCGTAGAAATACCTCGTTTTTATTAGAAGATTGTACCACCCAGTTCGGTAGAAATAGAGATAGAAATAGTTTCAGAGATAGAGATGTTAAGATTTCATGAAAAATACATCATTAGCAAAGCCGGATCCAAGAATTTTGTTCAGGGGGGAGAGGGTATTTTTTTTCGAGAAAGGAGGGGGGGGTACAAAAAACTTTAAAAAACGCGAAAAAAATTTGGCTAATTAGTTTTGTTACGTTTTCACGATTCAGACAAACATTGTTCTATTTTCGCGGGGGAGGATCCATAACCTCCCCTGGATACGGTGTTGATCATTAGTAAGTGAAAATTTTGTGTTTTTGATTGAACGGTGCTGGGTTTTTTTAAGTTTCAGGAAAAGGCAATCCCAAAAATATTGTAGCATACCCCGATGGAAAACATAAAAAAGATCAGCTCAAAAGATTGAATAATTCGAAAGCTTTGGAAACGTCCTGTTGTTACAGCAGTTTCACTCAAAAATTTGTAAGAGATTATTGAGTGTGTTGTGAGAGCAACACTTCGGTTTTTTCCCGGTTTTTCTTCTTCTTTTTTTCTATGCCGCCGATCTCGGCTTATTCCTGGAAACTGGTAAGGGTCTAACCTGTGCGGTTTTTACGGGAAGTGTGGACCTCAGGCCGGATTGATGAATATGACATTGTATTTTGGAAAACTCCACAGAACTCTTGCCTGAGGTCAAAAAAGATGGTGTTTGCTTGTCCACGAGCCAGAGCCTATGGTGTGCGAAGTGAAGTGGAGTTATATAGCCTATGTCAGAGAGGAGTATCTGAAGTTGTGCAGCCATGCTTTCGTTCCATCAAACCATGTTTTTACTTTCGAGTGGAAAGCTCCGTTCTAGCAGGCAAGCAGGCAGGCACCACTTTCAAATTGAAGATGGACTAAAATCTATAAGTGTTAAATATATGCGGCAATTACCCGGCCCCACAGCCAATATAGCTTCTTTGAGTGATAAATAGAAAAATTTACAGAAGCAAAAAAACGGCATTTTCCCACGGGTCCGAAAGTGCTGCCGTGATTTCGGCTGGGTTTATCATTTGTTTTTTCGGACTTGGGATTGAGATAGAGAAATGTTGTCAGATGTACCTCTTAAACTTTAAAAGTTCTGCCATTGCTAAAGAAATTATAGCTTATCCTTTACTCCTTTCTAAGTGGTGACGTTTTGGCCTACGGCAAAAAAAAAATCAACTTTTGACCTAAGACAGATAGAATTTTTTTTCGACGACAATCGACAGCTCTTGATGAGCTGATCAAAGTATATGTCATCCATTTTTTTGTACAAAAATTCCTTCACGAGATATACTGGTTTGAAAGTTTCAAGGGGTTGACAGCTTCAATAGTAGGGTACACACTGAAACCAAAAAAAGGCCGATACCAATTGCGAGATAAGTAGAGGACTTGTAAGCAACAGTCGGCCGTTAGACCATAATCATCTTCGGCAATAAGGGTTTTGCAACTTTGGCTAGTTGGTGTACTTATTATTTGTTTTCGGTGTATTTGATGATAAGACCAATTTGGTTCCAGTGGTAAGACATGCAGAGGCCCAACTAGATTATATAAGATATTGTTCTGAGTTCTCATCTGTCACTTTGTCTACGATTGAAAACGATAAAGTTCAACTGGCTGCAAAGTCAATTTAGTCCCTTCTTTCGATATTCTTTTGTTATTGTTGTTTTTTCAGCGCTGAGGAATAGCCTTTGATCATATGATTACTGATCGCGTTCTTCTTTGAACATAACGTTTTAAAAGCTTCGATAGGCTGACAACTTCAGCGTTTAACCGATAGCAAAGAAACAAGACCAAAGTGTTGCCTCTCGTTACCACTTTATTTGGCGAAGCCGGAGAAAGGTTGCCGCAACACTTCACGTTGCTCAGGCAACGTAGGTCTAGTTTACTTTGTTTTAAACTAGCCTCACCTTAGCTTTTCCAACTGTTAATATATTTAAGATTCCCTATTAATTTTCACGAAAGCTCCTTATTGTGCTGGGAATATTTGCCAATGGGTCCTTTGCCTTTAAGACTGTCAGCCGACACTGAGACTCGCAAAATTACATTTTTGATACCGAAAGTCCTTAAACACTACACTAGTGTTGCAGTTGATATTTCTAAGATATATAATAATGAAAGCATTTTCTTAAACTTTTTTTTTTTTTTGGGGGGGGGGGATATACTTTGACCTGAAACGTTCAACCCATGTGAAAACATCTCTTGCTTGAATATTCTCATATTTTCTGTATTCTATTGAGTTTTTGCCTTTCTTTGCTATATAATTTTTTCTTCCTATATCATTTATCTGGCTTTCATTCTTGTTAATAGCTTTTATGTGGTTATTTATTTGTCAGTTTTTAGTGTTACATATCGTATTTTTATTCATTAGTTTTATGTTTCTTTTGAGCAAAATGAAGCATGGGAAAATCACTTATCTCAAAACAATCTCTTGAAGATTTTCCCAGAATTTTTTTTTATTTAACTTTCAGCTCTATATTAACATTAACAGCGTTTTCCTCTGCTGGGAAAGGCGGAATGTTCTGCAGAAAAGAAGGCAGCAAAAGCTCCGTCCTAATCTAGATCTAATGTCTGCCAAAGAGAAAACTTTGATGTGGAATCCTTAGAGCATAAAACAATCGCTTCCTGGATTCGGTGGATTTCACTTTGGCAGACTCGTCTGGAATGAATCCAGGTCAGATCTAAGCAATAAAATAGTACCTGTTTTCAAAACAGTCGGGGATATATTTGTTATGAATGCAAAAAGGAAACAAAGTGAGAAAAGGAAACAAATACGACTAGTAGAGCTTAAAAGCAAAAGAAAACACATTATTCAAGTTTTATACCATGCATTAGGAATACTCTTTCCAAAACCACGATTCTAAATATGAAAATGCAAGAACATAAAATTCTCCTTCCTCATTTTTGAACAATTGAATTCAGATATATCTTCGTGTTCTATTTTGTTTAAATGTTGATGCGTTTAAATAAATGCATGTCAAGGTCAATTATACATTGAGTTCTATTTTGTGATCTTTGAAAAAAGACGTGGTGAATCAATACAATTGAATCCATTTCTAAAATTGTACCTTCTTTATTTAGGTGTCTTGGCGTTGTCTACATGCCCCGTAACTTTCAGCCTAATTGGAAATGGAAACAATGTGTAAAACTGAAATTAGTTCCAATATTTTTTTTTTCATCATTGACGTCCACTTTATCCAGGAAATTGGAATGTAATTTTGAGCGGATTCAGAGACAAAATTTATGAGTACGTTTTAGGGGTATCATGAATTTCTTTTTATTTTCGTCAGTAATGATTAAACTCCGTGCGGTTTGGGCGGAATGAAGGTACTCTCGGTCCTGGTTGACCGAAAAAAAGTTTTTTCGACCGATTTTCGGACAAAACCAAGTCCTTTATTAAGATTTTTTCCGTGTATTGGGACCACTTGACCTGGAGACTGGAACGTAAACATTTCAGGCTAATCTGGCAATCAAACTTTTTCGGCCCTTCTTCGTGCGAAGCAATATTTTTTTTAAATTTTGGGATTCCCTCGGCTTGAAATCGCGTGTGAATCAGTTTGGAGTGCTGAAGGGAGGGCGATGTCGGGATTGAGGGTGCAACTGTCCCAATCTTAATTTTTAATTATTCTTATTGAAGATCCTTGCGTGATTCTTTTCCAGAAAAGGCAAAATATGCCTACATTCAGCTTAAAAGTTAACATTGAAAGGGACCAAGAGGGGAATGTCAAAAGGTCTAAGGGGAACATTTGTGCCTCAATCAAACTGGATTTAAAACTCTTACGTTTTCAACTTAAAAAAGGTGTAATATCTATCTTCCTTGTAAAAAGTTTTACATGGCACATTCATAATTGATAAAACTTTTTTGTGAGGAAAGACCACTATTTCTATTAGTGCAATTTTTAAAAGAGTCTTCCTTGTTTGAGACGAGACCGTGTAAGTCCGGGAGACTTGCACGTAAACTGAATCAAGGTTGTAGATTTCTTGTTGCTTAGACCATTACACAGCCCAATTTTAAATATACATTATAAAACCCAGCTCAAAATCTTGGACAACAAACCATTAAAATTGTGACTTAATTTCATGAACAGTATAAAATGTGTGAATTGTGATGAATGCTCCAGATCATGTGTATATCTGGACAGATTATGTCCAGATCATTTATAAGACCAAATTTTCTAAAAACTTTGAAATTGTAAATAAGCCAATTTAATTTGCTTCTGTCTAAGGGGTATCGCAACTTTATTTAATTATTTCAGTCAATTTGAATTAAAACGAAAATTTGTCATATGAATATGAAAACTTACCGTTACATTTATTCTTATCAGAAGGGAAAACGATTTTCTTCAGGTCATTATTTTCGTCTTCAACTTCGTTCAATTCTTCATCAGAAACGGCTACTTCTTTCCCAATGGCTTTACTCAAAGCCTCGCTTAAGCTTTCTTCGTCACTTTCACTAGATTCACTGTCAACACTGTTATCATCATCATCATCACTTTCAACTTTTGATATAGCTTCCCCATCGTAACCCAAATATTTTTCCACATTAGGCAAACTTTTTTCTTTCTTTACAACATAAGGATTTGGAGACGGAGATACAGACTCTTCTGGCCATTCAAATCCATCGGGAGATGTGCGATCACCCAATTCTGAAGTAGGTGATTCATTAATAAGGAGTACATCATGGTTTGGAGGAGGGAGAAAAGGTGAGCCAGACTTCTTGTTACTCAGCAGCTCACTCGAAGACGTAGATTCATTTTCAGAGTCAGGTACAGGATGATCTTGATGTTTTTCGTTTCCATCTAGATTAGAATATCGGATGAATTCTTTAGAAGTAGAAAAATAATTTTCCCATCTCTTAAAGAAAAAAAAAGCAAACATTGCAATTAGTTTGCTCTATAAAAGCCAATTTTCTTGAGTTTTATTTTTATGTATTTGTGAAAAAAGTACAAAAGCGGATGTCAAGCATAAACAGAGGGAATTAAGTTTAATAGTAAAAAATCAGTTCAAAAATCCAAATACAGACAGTTCTCTTGATGAATTGGCTTCACAGTTCACAAGAACATTTCAAACTGGGATACAACGAAATTGTAGAATGAAATCAAATAAGATTCAGAAAATTCGAAATTTACCAAACGAAGTGTCTTAGCCTAAAAGCCTTAGTTTACAACTAAAGTTATTAAGCTTGATAAAGATTGAACTACCTTGTGGAGTAGTCAGATTAGGTTTGAGTAGCTTTGACTCACTCCAAATAGAAAAACCGATGTAAAATACGAGCTTTGAATATATTATGGCTTAGAAACGAGATTTTCATGGTTGTACCCACCCTCTCTCTTTCCTAAAAAGAAATAGTTCGACCATTCCCATAATAAAATCCTAGCTATACCCCAAAATCATGGTCAACCCCCTACAATAGCAATAAAACAAAGAAAACAACCATTTGGTTGTAAAACCAGCAACGAATAGGCAATTTCATTGACTGCAGTCCACTCCTCTAGAAAGAAATCTGGGTATACTTAAAAAAAAAACAAAAAAAAAACTATTGAATGGACGGATTCTCCATTCTCCACAAGTTAAATTTTTCCTCAGAGATTTAAAGTAATTACAAAAGTAATTTTGACATGTAAAAACTAACACAGTATTCTGAATAAATGATCATAATAATGACAATAATAATCAGTCAAACAGTAAATATTGAAAAGGTCAGGCAAAACAAACAGCTTAAAAATTTAAAATCAAAATTAAAAAGTTATAAACCGTGGTTTACTCTCATTTCTATTTTTTATATGTGGATACATGTAGAACTTGAGAAGCAATTGCCTTTCAAGATTAGCTTCTGGTTAATTGGCACCCAGCAACTTTTCCAGCAACTGAGACGTCAAATCGACGCCCTATGCACCAGTAATGGCTCTGGAGGTCTTTACCCTTTTTTCTACTTGCCACCCAGCTATGAAAAATCGGCAATTGGTTGTGAAACGGCTACCAATACTACCACTGCATATCTTGCAGGGAACCTAGCTGAACAAGGCCTTTTTTTCATCTCGTCTCTCATCTCAGCGTAAGTGGTTAGAGAATACGGTTTTAAAGATTCACTAAAATCCTTATATTTTTGTGGTCACACGTAGAAGCGCGGAGGTGTAAAGAGCTTAAATTACACTACTTTAGAAGAATTAGCTAGCCTGAAATTAATATTTTTAATGTTTAGCCGGTTCAGGTGGTGTGAAAATATCACAAGGTCTAAATGGGATGCATAAGGCTACAAAATAAAAATCAGTTATCTTAAGATTTCCCCAAAAGCACTTTAATTCGTACTTTCCGTCCCCAAAAACATTTGGCAGTTATTATTGTATAGTTACGTTTTCAGTTGAGCTTGAATTTTTGAAGGAATATGAATACTGAAAGACGCACAAACGGAATTAAAGAATAAAAGTAGAAACAAACCTGGAGAAGAACTCAGCTCAGGAACACCATTCCACCAATCTGAGCTAACAGTTGAGCAACGTTGTATTTTTCCAAGCTCCTTGCTCTGGAACGATGATTGATGAACTGGAACTTCAAGAGGCTTCTGTTCAATTGAGTTTTTACGGCTTTGTATGCTGCTAGAAGAGGGAGAATGATTTCTGAAGCTTTTTTTCGTGAATTCCACTGCCAAAGACTTCCTGCTGCTCTGAAGTTTATCAGAGGAACTGGATTTCGAAACTTCAGGAGAGGAAGATTGTGATTTACTAGAATATGAGTTCTGATTTTTGACGCAATTTTTTTTTGGAGTTTCAATGACATTTTGTTTAGAAGGATGACGTTTCAAATTAGGCACGACTTTTGACATACTTGCAGCAGAACTCCGTCGACTGCTTGCATTAGAGGGATTTTGAGTGGTTCTGTTTCTGCCCAAGTTAGATCCACTTCGCTGAATTAAGCTAGATCGACTCAAGTTTGATCCGCTTCTTTCTATCATGCTAGTTCTGCTTGAATTAGACAGATTTCTCTCCAAAGCGTTTGATGTTGAATTTACCCGAGATCCCAAATTTCCGCGTTTAGAACCAGACATACTTTTACGCACATTATTCCTTAGTTCTGTTTGACTTAAATTAGAACTATTGCGATGTAGCACATTAGAGTGACTCCCACTTGGACTGGAACGAGGTAAGCTAGATTTGGAATTATTACTAATGAGCCTTGATCGTGAAAATGAACCATTTCTTTGGTATTCTGGAAGACAACCTGAGTTACTACTAGACGTTTCTTCTTCAGAGCTGCTTTGACAGTTCTCATTTTTATGATCACTAATACTCGAAGACTTAGAACTTGGACTAAATTCGATTGAACTTTCTGATTCACTTTCACTGCTTGTACCACTTGAAGATTTTTTGCTAACCAAAGATTGTCTCTTTTGTTTGGGTTGTGTGGGAAGTTGTGAAGATATTGAGGAGCATCTTGATGAACTTTTGCTTAAGCAGCTAGGGTTAGAAATTTTCCTGGGCAGCGGAGATACCGGAGGTTTTCCAAACATTTCACTAGATGGAGAATGATTATTGCGTCTTGGACGGGAAGATGGAGAAACGGGAGGTTTTAGTTGGTACTCAACGGAGGGCGATCGTGATTTTGCTTGTGCAGCAGGAATTCTAGCAGATGTTTTCTCTTTAGATGACGACCGTTGTACTCTTTCTAGACTCTTACCAGCCATTGATGTGTACATCAGGACGTCAAGAATACCGGCTTTTATCTTTTCTTTGATGTCATTTGTGGACTCGCCATTACGTTTTGATATTGAAGGGGATAATGGGGGCTTCATTGCCAGAGGACTTGGGGACTTCTTTACAGTATCTTCTATTTTCGTTTCATCTCGATATTTCGTTAAATTCGTCGTATAGTTTCGAGAAAGATATTTGTCGTAGTAGCTCGAAGTGGGACGACTTGGTGTGTAAGAACTATAAGATGGTCCTGCATACCCAGTATATCCAATAAAACGAGACTTTCTCGGCTCCTCTCTTTCCGTATCAGTTTGAACCTCTTTGCTAGAAAACTGTGCTGTTATTAGCTTCTTAGCAGATCTCTCTACTTTTTTTTCAGCACTAATATTCCCTGGATCTGGATCGCAACTGTACATATTTGGAGAAGTTGCTCTGCATGTGAGGAAATCCTCCTCTCTTTCCTCCTCTTCAGAAGAAGAATATGAGCTGGATGAAGTTTTTTCTGGGGAATTACTTAGGGAGTGTGTTGATTTAGATGATATCGGTGATGAAGACTGCTTTTTGTGTCCAACTGGTTGGAGTTCCAATCGAGAAGATGAATCAGAATTTGCTTTAGATTCTAATATATCAGGAGGTACGGGTAAAGTTGGAGAAGTGGGTGACTTAAAACCATCTTGGCTGCTATTAGGTCTGCTAAAAGTTGGATTTGATGTTGAACTTAAAAAACGTGAATATTTTGGACGATAGGTCGGAACAATCAAATTTATATTATCTTTGGTAGACTCAAGTCTCTGTTCTTTTACTTCATTTGTTTTTTTCGTTAAGTAGCTCACTGGTGTTTCACCCTGTGGCTTTAAAAATCTTGAGGTGAAGGTTTTTTCAGATCCTTGATTTCTAGGTAAAGAGTTATAGAAGCAAGAGGTTGTGGATTCTGTCGGTTCTCTTTCCCGGAAGCTCAAAGTCCTGTGACTTCCTAAATTACTTGCTTTTTCTTTACTATGATATTTGGTCTCTTTATCTTCAGACAAGCTCGGTATTTTAGTTAATCCTTTTGGTTCAACTCTGCTCGAGTATCCAAAACGCTTTTGTCCGTCAGAATCGAGAGATGCTCTACTGGGTTCATTTGCACTGAACTTGTTTGGAGACTTAGCTTCACGTATATCCTGCTTGTAATTCAGGGTCCCATCTTGTCTTGAGCCAGTATTATAATAGCTTTTCATAGGTTCATATGAAGAACTATTATATCGATTTCGAGGCTCATATCCTGATCGAACAGTGTTGTCAAGCGTTTCTGATTTCGGCAAACGAACTTCATTGACTTTTGAATAGGAACTGATACTTGGTTTGGCCCCGGTAGAATAGCCCTAAAAACAATGACTCAGTATTAACATTCTGGAAAATGGTCTTTCTATTTTTTTCAGGAAACTATTTTCAATGCTATTGTAAATAGCAGTAAACCCAATATACGAAGCATTTAAATCTAGCATTCAGTAATTTTTCTATATCACCTTTTGAATCCAAATAGCAACCTGAGACAGTGCCAGAAGAAATGTATAGGTCTTCCCATGGGATATCAACTCCCTTATCTACCCCCGTGGGTCCAACTGCCCTCGAAATCATACCAGCCTGGGATGATATTAGATGACTATCAATTGACAGATTTTACATGTCCGTTCCCACCATTATTTCTTATATCTTAGGTGGGTAGGGGGGGGGGAATTACGGGAAATATACTAATGTACTAAAAACACCTGGTAATTTAAACTGATTACAAAATAATTCTATATCTGGTTGTCTCCATTGGTGAGAAAACTTGACAAATACTGAGATACTGAACATACGAGATACTAAAATATCTGTACTATAAATACCATACTGTGTAAAGACACTGAATAAATACACTGTCTAATCTAGTTTATGTATTTTTGTAAATTTAAGGACATAATTTACACAGATTCTGCATAATCATGGTTGCAGCGGTAGCTGCAACCTTGTAAAGAGCGAACCACAGCCCATAGTAACCAAAATTAGAAAAAGTGTCTGGAGAAAAACTGCCTAGTGAAAAAATGCTATCCGGCACTGATTCACAAATGGTAATTACTATATTGGTTCCTCTTAAAAGCAAAAGTTTATTGGGAAAAGAGACTTATGGTGATATTGAAAAAAAAAAATTGAAACCCCACAAAAAAGGCGTCAGATCAAAATGAAAAGCGTACCTTTGAAATCAGCATAGTAGAAAACCTTGTATAGGGAAATTACAGACCCCACCCTGAATAACAAGGAAATTTTTTTTTGCATGGGTAGCACTAATCTGTCTCCCGTTTTTTTTTTTTTTTTTTTTTTTTTTTTTTTTTTTTTTTTTTTTTTTTTTTTTTTTTTTTTTTTTTTTTTTTTCAGGGCCAGCGGTTTACTAGAAAATCACAGAGATATATTTAATGGCTCATTTAAAAGCTATTTTTCATGTGTATGTGCTTTTCGTACATTCCAACATTTGCAAGTGCCATATGGCACTAAAAGTGGCACTTCTGGGCCACTTCTCAAGGGGTGGGGCTAGCGGGCAACCAAAACATCGTAGACAGATGTTTAATAGCTCATATAAAAGCTATTCCTCATGTCTATATTTTCCCATAAATTCCGTCATCTGCAAGTACCGAATGGCACTAAAGATGGCACTTTTGGTGTCATGTCTCAAAGTGGAAAAGCTAGGACTAGTGGGCTGCCAAAACTTCTTAGAGAAATTTTCAATGGCTCCTTTAAGAGCTATTCCTCATGTCTAAGTACATAATATCAATTCTACCATCCATAAGTGCCATATAGCACTGAAAACGGCACTTTTGGTGCCACTCTTTAATTGGAAAGGCACGGAAGTATAAGACGGTATCATTATAAAAATTATGGTCCAAAACCCTTAACTGGAGATTTACAAGATCCCTCCGGTGTATTTCCTCTCCCACTCCTTTAGTCAGTCTCATTAGTCCGTTGGGGGATTCACTATGAACTCTTTCACACAGTCAGCCGACATTGAGGCTCACAAAATGATTTTTAAGATATCAAATGTTCTTAAAAGGAAAAATTCATAGAATAACAAATAATTGAAATTTCAGATGACTATTCCTTGACGTACCTCCTCCCCTCCTCCTGTTCATGAAAGTTCAGCTTCACCAAATATAGTTTAATGCTCTCACTCTTTATAATAGAAACTTGAATTAACTCAATGTTTTATAATAGCCACTTTCAAATTTATTTTCTGAATAAGGTCCAATAACAATGCTTTTGGTGGAACACTCCTTAATCCCTAATGTCCCTATATTAGGTACATAAATGTACCCAAGTATGATGAAAGAAGAAAACTGTAGAAATAAATTTGGGCTATATATTTTACATTAGGGGGGATGGGGGTAAAGTATAGCGGGTCTGCATGCAAAATGCATTAGGTAAAAATATTCAGCATATTATGAAGCAAGAACTATTTTCTAACTTCACACTGTCCAAATACTTTACCCACCCCACCCCCTCTACAAATAAGTAGCCCAAATTTTATGTTTCCCATCAATTCTGTCACTTGTTGTTGTCTTGTCTCACGCTAAGCTGAAATAAACTAACGAAAAAAACCGGTTTCACTCTGCGTCAATGGACGAAGAATTTGAGTGTTTGCTGCATAATGCATAAGTACCGTTACACAATTATGATCAAACAGTTCGTGGTAACGAACTGTAGTAAGGAGCGATCCGGCTCAATAGCAACCGAAACTCTAAAAAACGGAATTGTTATAACAATAGTTACATCAAAAGAATTGCATTTTAATGCTGATTTTGAATATATAAGTTTCATTCGGTTTAGACTTACTCATCAGAAGTTACGAGCCTGAGAAAATTTGACTTATTTTAGAAAATAGGGGAAACACCCCCTAAAAGTTATAGGATCTTAACGAAAATCACACCATTGCATTCAAGTATCAGAGAACCCTACTATAGAAGGGTTCTAATATATAGAAATGTTTCCTTAGAAGGAAACATCCCTTGAAAGTCATAGAATCTTAACGAAAATCACACCCTTAGATTCAGCTTATCAGAGAACCCTACATTAGAAGTTTCAAGCTCCTATCTACAAAAATGTGGAATTTTGTATTTTTTGTCACAAGACAGATCATGGATGCGTGTTTATTTGTTTGTCTTTTGTTTTTGTTTTTCCAGGGGTGATCGTATCGACCCAGTGGTCCTCGAATGTCGTGTGACGACTCTTTCTAACAGAAATTAAAAGTTCTATTGCCCTGTTTAAGTGACCAGAAAAATTGGAGGGCACCTAGGCCCCCTCCCACGCTCATTTTTTCCAAAAGTCACTGTATCAAAATTCTGAGATGGCCATTTTATTCAGCATAGTCAACCTAATAATTATGTCTTTGGGGACGACTTATTACAGCCCCTCCCACAGGCCCCGTGGTAGGGGCTGTAATTTACAAACTTTGACCTGTGTTTACACACAGTAATGGTTATTGGGAAGTGTACAGACGCTTTAAGGGGGATTTTTTTGGTTGGGGGAGGGGTTGAGGGGAGGGGGTTATGCGGGGGGAACTTTCCATGGATGAATTTGTCATTGGGGAAGAGCATTTCCATAAATGAGGCGCAGGATTTTTTTTTGCATTTTTTAAAGAACAATGAAAAAATAAATATGAAAAAGTTTTTCCAACTAAAAGTAAGGAGCAGCATTAAAACTTAAAACGAACAGAAATTATTACGCATATGAGGGGTTCACCTCCTCCTATTACCTCGCTCTGTCCGCTAAAGTAGTTTGATTAATTTGAACTATTTATTCTACGGCCTTTGTGATTCAGGGGTCATTCTTAAGGAATTGGGACAAAATTTAAGCTTTAGTGTAAAGAGCGAGATACTGACGAGGGGGTAAACCCCCTCATATACGTAATAAAAACATACGCATATAGAAGTTCTTTATGTAAATTAATTCGTAAGTTACGTATATTTTTAATAATAAAAACGCTCGTAAAAAATTAAAAGTTCTAGTTGCCTTTTTAAATAACCAAAAAATTGAAGGATAACTAGGCCTACTTCCCCGCTCCTTTTTTTTCAAAATCGTCCGATCAAAAATATGAGAAAGCCATTTAGCCATAAAAATAAATTAATATGCAAATTTCGCTTTGATTATTCATGTGCGGAGAGCCAAAATCAAAGCATGCATTAATTCAAAAACGCTCAGAAATTAAATAAAAAAACTAGTTTTAACTGAAAGTAAGGAGCGATATTAAAACTTAAGACGAACAGAAATTACTCCGTATATAAAAGGGGCTGTTCCCTTCTCAATGCCTTGTTCTTTACGCTAAAGTTTTTTACTGTTTTAAAAAGTTGAGTTGAGAGAAAGAGTCAAACTTTAGCATAAAGAGCGGGGCTTTGAGGAGGGAACATCACCTTTCATATACGGAGTAATTTCTGTTCATTTTAAGTTTTAATATCGCTCCTTACTTTTAGTTAAAAAAAACTTTTTTTTTATTTAATCCTATAAAAATCAACAGATTGTTGTTCGATGATCAGCCACCATACTTCAGTTACTAGCGCGTTGTGAAATGTTCCATACACTATTTTTGGAACAAAATACGCCACGGAACCCTGTCCCTTCCTACTTAGTGGTTGGAGAAGTGTAGGCATATGGTTCTGGAACCGCTCAAAGTTGTATTTTCAAAGAAGGATCACTTATTAATATATTTATTTATTCATATTATTCACTTTTATGCTATTTGATAGACTTGACAAAACTCTTTGTAGTGTATATAGAGAGGTCATAGCACTAAAAATCTATTTGCATTTTTTTTTCTGTGATATTTTTCTAGTTATCAGGCTACTTTTCAACTTTTTTTTTGTTTATTGCTATTCCACACCTGTATTTCTAATTGGTGTTTATCAGGGGGAACGGGGGAGATGATTAGTAAAATAATTTAGACGTACCAACATTTTCCTTAGGTTATGAAAACATTAAAAATCTTCTTTAGAAAAGCAGTTACTATTTCCTAACTGTCAAAGTTGACCCCCTTCAAAAATCGTGTACACCATTTTTAGTAGCATTGATTTCTAGGTATTATTTGAAAAACGATCGGAAATTAAATAAAAAACAGTACTTTAGCTATACACTTCCACATTAGGAGGGGGGGGTGTAAAGCATAGCACATATTAAATACGTGACCTAAACAAACCTATTCTAACTCAACCTAACCAAAATACCGACTAAATATTTAATTAAAGTATAGCTACAACATATTTTCCCACTGAGCCGCTGAGCTAATTGTCTGCTATAAAGGCCACAAAAACCGGTTATTGTCTCATGTTCGCGATACAAACTTCTTGTGTGTATTCTGAACAACAAGGAATTACACCAGTTTTTTTTTCAACTGAAACTAAGGAGCGACATTAAAACTTAAAACGAACATGAATTATTCAGTATATGAAGGGGCTGCTCCCCTGCCCCTCAAAAAATATAAAGATTATTGTAGTTTTGCTTCTACATTAAATTTAAAGTAAAAAAGGGCAAAGATTATTTTTTTAAAACAAAGCTTTTTAGGGAAGCAAAGAGCGAAGTTGAAACTTGAATCGAACAAAAATTATTGCTTCACAGTCTATCTAACAGATATCGATAAAACTACTACAAACAAATGTTTGTAGTAGGATTGTGTTTGTAGGATTATAGAAAACCAGCGCTTTATTGAAAACACAAGAAAATGTAGGATTTCTTGTACAGTAACCAAAATTCCTACAGTAATTAGGTACAATAACCAATAAAGGATTGTTGGTACAGTAAAAGCAAACCAATTAGGGGCATTTTTATAGCATTAAAGTAAAGCATTTTAGGATTGTTGCTTATTTTTTTCTTTTCGTTTAATTTGGTGAAATTCTGCACAATGGTTCTGTCCAATGATTGGCTCTCGTTTTGGTTCTGAAAAAGGCGTGTCATGATCAGTGTGTAGACAAGTTCGATGTGAAATCATCAAGATGATTTCAGATATGACTATAGATACGGGATTTCCAGAGTTCATACAATGGCTTAGTTGATCTTCATTTTGAGAAATACTAAAGCGTATTTCTTACAATTTAAGATTGTTTATTACTTAATATTCGTATTATAGCTGGTGAGACCAAACCTAATAAACCAATCCAATATTTCTGTATGCTGTTCAATGACTTTGCGGTTATAAAAAAACATTTATTTTTATGCTTATGTTATTAAGATAATTTTAATTGTATACTGAAAGTTACTGATGTCACAGCTGGTGCAAGACTATGAAAAACTTTACAGATTAGTTCGTTGTTGTCACGCTACGTACTCATTTGAACTAATAAATCAACATTCTTATTTTTTATGCTTGGTTTTTGTGTTTTTGGTAAAGCGCTAGTTTTCTATAATCCTACAAACATAGAGAAATAAAATTAGTTGGCTTATTTGTATTAGTTTTATTGATATATTTTAGATAGACTGTGAAGCAATAATATTTGTTCATTTTAAGTTTCAACTTCGCTCTATACTTGCATAAAAAAAATTGTTGTTTTAGTTTAATTTAATTAATAAGAGTCTAATATAGGACCATACCAGAGTATCAACCTTGCGCCCGAAAATTCCAATTTCAACTTCCCTCTGTATTCCAGCCTTTCAGGAGACCAATCTCCCTTCCCCGAAGCAATAAATTGGTTTAGCCGAATAAGAAATTGGATGTTTCGCTCTTAAATTGTAACTCTATAAAAAAATCAATCAACGAATACTAAAAAAAGAATAATAAATGAACAGGTAATTAAATTTAACCAAAAGAATATATTTCAAGGGCACCAACAGACAATTTTCCAAGGAGGGGAACAGATGCCACAATAGCATTGGTGGTTGGGTGACAGTTAAGGCAGTTTAGGGCACCAAATACGACTTTTTGCAAGTCGTAGTTTACAAAGATGACCAGTTTGCAATCAATTTAAAATTCTGAGAAGCTAATTGATCTAAAGTATCAATAACTATATTTTAGGCTTCCCAGTCGTAAAAGATGTATTGCCAAACGGTGACAGTAATGGATTCAACCAAGTTCATTCTCTGTATTTGCAATGAAATTAGGCTACGTTTGGTGATCTGTAATTGCGTATCAGCAATAACGAAGGGTGTGAGTCATTGTTTAGGTGGGGGTAGGTTAGATTCCAACAAAAGTACATTTTAATGGACAAACTGCTTACTCTTCCTGAGGCTTCAGATAAATGCTGAAAGAGATAGGGGGGGGGGCAGGAATTAATTAAAATGTTTCTCTATACAGCTAGAATGATACAATCCCATATCTAAAAGCACATATGCCGAAAAAGCAAGGCGGGTCATCATCAGCCTCGCCAGGAAAAATCTTTGGGGCGGCAAATACTGCCAGAAACTTAGTTTTCAGCAATTTTAAATGGTAATATTTTTCTTTCTCTGTTTATATGAAGTACTTCAATGTAACTAAACAAATCTATGTAATGTATTTATCGATAAGAAAATCCTATGGTACAGGTTGTGATGGCTTCAGTTATGTAGAAGATCAAAAGTCTTACAGAATTTCCATCCATACAAACAATAATACTCCTTTTCATCCAACCAAAATTCTTTAGTGCTGGAAAATCCAGCGCCCCCTTCATGGAAATTTTCTTCCCCCATGATAAATTCCTCCATGGAAAGATCGTGTCATGTAACCTCCGACCCCCTGCCCCACCACCAGAAAAAATACCCCCTGAAAACGTCAGTATACTTCGTCAATAACCAATACTGTATGCAAACAATGGGCAAAGTTCATGACTTGCAGCCCTTCCCCTTGGGACTGTGGGGGATTAAGTCGTCCTCAAAGACATATTTATTAAATTTTCGACTATGCTCATTAAAATAGCTATCTCAAAATTTTGATCCGGTGACTTTGGGGAAAAAATGAGCATGGGAGGGGGCCTAGTTACCTTCCAATTTTTTGGTCACTTAAAAAGGGTACTAAAATTTTTAAGTTTGGTTAGAATGAGCCCTTTTGCAACATTCTAGGACCACTAGGTCAATACGATAACCCCTGAAAAAGAAACAAATAAACACGCTTCCGTGATCTTTCTTCTGGCGAAAAATACAAAATTCCACATTTTTGCAGATAGGAGCCTGAACATTCTACAGTAGGGTTCTCTGATACGCTAAATCTGACGGTGTGATTTTCATTAAGAAACGATGACTTTTAGGGGGCGTTTCCACCTTTTTTTCAAAAATAAGGCAATTTTTCTCAGGCTTGTAACTTTTTATTGGTAAGATAAACTTGATGAAACTTAAACTTATATGATGAAACTGATTTTAAACTTATTTAAAATCAGCATAAAATTGCGATTCTTTCGATGTATGTATTGGTATCAAAGTTCCATTTTTACATTTCTGGTTACTATTGAGCCGGGTCGCTCCTTACCAAGAATTGTTTGATAAAACCTTCCACAATAATTATAAGTTGGTTTCGAGTGAATTTGGGAGATCAGCTCATCTAAAACTAAGTAACAAATAGGGAAGAGGGGGGGGGTAACAAATAGATGTTTGACTATAAGGGAGGGGATGGCTGACAAAAGATATAGTAATGGGACAAGTTTAGAATATGTTGGATACTCAAAGGAGAGGAATGCATTGACAAAACAATATTTTGTTGTGGGAGGTTCTAGCACCTACATACTCCCTTCTGGCTGTACCTATGCCAATTATAATGAGATATGGTGAAGGCTACATTATACACGAATATTAAAGATCATTATTGCCCTGAAATGCATATCTTACGAATCTGAAGACCCTTGATGATCATAACTTGACTTAGACCACACAAGACATCATTGAAACATAAAAAATCAAATTTACGCTTTTTAATGTATTTCTTATTTCATATATCCGCATAACAAAGTCCGAACAAAACTGTCTGTTTTTCTTGTATTTCTTTAAAAAAAAAAAACGAGTAAAAACTTTCGCTTTCAATGTGCACTAATAAACCAATTGCAAATTTGTCGTGCTGAAAACCACACCGTAATTATTGGGTCAAATAATTGCTCTGTTACCTCGAATTGATAAATGAAGCAATACCTAATAGATCAAATCAATATGAGTTGGGAACTACTTTATTTACCACCACTTGACAGACCAATTCAGATTTATCACCGCAAAGTCAAACATGTAATTTTAATACCGTACTGGCTGAACCTAATTTTGATTGATGATGCAAACAAGGCGTTTACAGAAAAAATGATATTGGAGACAATTTAAAAATACCAAAAACCAGTATGAGACCCCTAATCTGGTAGGTAAATTCGGATTACTTCAAGTGGAGCAAGGCCCCCCAATTTAAAAACAAGATCAGCTGACTTCAAAACTCAGAATATGCCACAATGAACTTTAAAACACAAAAATTGACACAAGTAAGTAACCAAGCACATACGCAGGGATTCATTTAAAGGGATAAGGACAATATGTCAGGAAACTGGAATGAAATTGGGGACAAAATATAAGACAAACATAGTAGACCACGATATATATTGGTAAATCATATCATTTTAAGAAAAGGTGCCATAGCCCCCCTCCCCAGCCCTAAGGGCATCTAGACCTGTGTATAGTCCTCGGAATGGCAATAAATGGTACTTGTGTAGTATTCAGAACACACTCAATAAGTGAAGTTAAGTTCTTTCGTGAAACAAACTACGATGCAGGTACATTTTAATTAAGTATTTTATATAGAGAGGTGGTTAGGTTAAGTTAGGTATTTGATATAACGCCCCCCCCCCTAGTGTGCAAATATATAGCCCCCAACGTTTGATAAAGCTAATGAAAAAGACAAAACAAAACATGATGAAATTATAATACTTTATTAGGAAAACTGTAAAATTATAACTTAGAATTATGTACCCAGGACACAGAAATGTCGTTAAGAATCGCGTTAAAAGGAGGTCTGCCTTCTGCCATTCCATCCATATTCAGACAATATGTTCAGACACTATTTTATATCACTATGCGTAGCAAACTAAATTGAGTTTTGTCTTTGTGGCTATGAAACCAGATTTTCTCATAAAACGTACCTGCATTGTAGATTGTTTCACGAAAGAGCCTAACTTCCCTTATTGAGTGTGTTCTGAATAATGCAAAAGTATCCACTAAATCTAGCCTTATAATTTGAATTTTCGACAAGAAATACCACTCACCTTGTTGCTTGAAGTTGATGATCCACTATAAAGACTAGGCTGTGGATAATTGCCCGACGATCTTGTCATCTGGAATAAAGAAAATAAATAATCACTGAAAAATTACAACGATGTAAAACAAATAAATCTGCCACTTGGAAAGTATAGAAAAAATGACTTGATTGTAAAAGCACTTGACATATTTGTGGATTCAATACCGTAAGAATATAATTCAGATAAGAGTCTTGCTGATTCTAATGCGCAAAATAATACTTCCGGAGCTCTGAATGCTTGTAAATAAGATAATCAAATGCTTGAGATATATTGACAGTGTAAATTACAGAACCAGTTACGAACTCAAATATCACATATTCCGCGTTTTTCTCACAGTTACTTCGTTATGCAAGGATTTGTAGTAATTATATTGATTTTAAAAATAGATGTAAAATCTTAAGCCAAAAATTGATATCAAGAGGTTTTTCTGCAAATAAATTATCTTGGCAATTTAAAAAATTTAGTTTTCATTATAACGAACTTTTAAATAAATATCAAAAGAATTATCTGGAAATACTTAAAGAAATTTTTAACTAATTTCGGAGGTTCGACAAATGATGATGCAGAGCCATTTATTTTGAATTGTGTTTCTAATAGAGCGGATTTTTTTTTTTAAATAACCACATGGTAAAGATGAATTCTATAATTGTTTAGTTCATTAATTTTTTTTTGCAATGTGTTAATATTTGTGATTTGGTAAATTTTATCATATTTAGTTTACCTATTGTTGCTACAGAGAGGGATATATTAACAGGAAAATCTTGTTTTGGTGTTACTTGATTGTTTTACATTTGCTGTTTTTTTTTTCATAGGCATGTATTTTGGGGGTGATACCTGACACGGGGATGCCATGGATATTCTGTGGTAGCCACAACACTTGGCTGGGTAGAGAATTTAAAGTGGCGAAACCCTATAGGCCAGTATATTCTCCTGATGAGTTGTTGCCTCTGAATTATTTGTCTTTATTATTTTTTCTATTGTTTGGTAAATGACGACTTATACTTATTGACGACATGACTGCCTGTCCATGGATTATTCTTTATGGTTGATTGTGAGTGGCTATGCTGTTTGACCTATGTGATTGTATGGATGAGTAGGGTTAAGGCCTCATTCAAGTGCTGGTCTATATTAATCACTAATTTAGGAAAACAGTCTTCCTTTTCTCCTTCTGTCTCTTTTTTTTGCGAATTTGTGCTGTTGCATTGATGATTTCTCTTTTCATGATATATATATATATATATATATATATATATATAAATATATATATATATATATATATATATATATATATATATATATATATATATATATATATATATATATATATATATATATAAGCTGAAAGTGTCTATGATATAATTTTATGCACTATTAGTAAACTAGCCAGTTTCACCGTTTTTTTTTGTCGTCTCTCTGAGCTCTCGACAGTTGGACGCCTCGGTATTCGGTCGACGAATACTAGCTTACATGTCACGTTTCCTTCGCTCGGGCAATACTCGAGCCATCCCCCCCCCCCCCGTATATGTATATCATCGAAAAGTCAAGTATTTTTTTTCTTAAAGATATACTTTTCTCCCCATTTTTATAGCTGATATTAAATTATCATGGTTTCAAAGTCATTTAACGTTAAGTATTGTTTCTAGCTTTATTAAGCTGATCGATCGAGATCCGATTAGCCTGATTTAGGAAACTAATGACTAAGGAGTTATGTCTTTACTTGATAAAAAATCACTGTATAATCTTTCCTGTGAACGTTTGACTCTTTCTCAGCTTCAGGGTGACCTTCCCAAGCCCCTAAGGGTCCCGCCGTCTTTTATATTCGATCGAAATAATTATCATCTTCACAATACAAAAAATCACGTACAAATTCCATTCAATCCTTGTTAGGGTCAGATTTCAATCCTTTAGTTCCGAGTCATATTGTTTGACCAAGTTGCCTGAATCAGCTAGAAAATATCAATCTACTTTGCTACCACAGAGTGAACTAAGGCTGTAACTGGAATTACCCTGGTTCTTGGCAACATCTGGATTTCTGCTTATATTCCTAAGCACACAGGAATCAAGTCGAGTGTGCCATCAGCTTGGCTATGGTGACTCATCAAAAAATGCGTAATAGCCACAAAGATCGGGGGAGGGAGATCAGAACCAGATTGTAGATGATAGCGAATTAAATTAGAATTAGTGCCTTTGTTAAATTGCAATTTTTGTTTTTGGACTATTAACATTTGCTTTGGCTTATCTTTGTCATTATGAAAAACATGATGCCGAACATTTGTTTTTTTTAAAAGAGACTGATTAATAAAGGCATGGTGAGCATTGACGACCTTTTCCATGGCAAAGTTCCACAGCCAATTATGGGGGTTAGGGAGGATTAGGGGGTATTACCTGACACTCCATGTGTTCCTGTGGCGCGCAGCGCCTCAGCAACCCGTGGCATTATTTATATAATCATTTATATTTATTCCTTTAGTATTTATATACTGCTTTTAAACGCAACCAGTTATATAATATCAGTAGGAAAGTCCAAAAAAACGAAAATTTGCAGTTATTACAAATGATTATCCTCTACTTTGACAAGGGAATACAACAATTAACAAAAGCTAAGAGCTCATATGGCACTTTTGACGAGGTCGAAAGAGCCAAGAGCCAAAAGCTCATATGGTATGAGCTCTAGCAAAGCTCTAAGAATCAACAGATTGGGAAATCAGAGGCATAGTACCGGTCGGGATTTAAAATAAGAGCTCTGAGTCACGAAGTCCTTCTAAATATCAAAATTCATTAAGATCCGATCACCCAATTGTAAGTTAAAAACACCTCATTTTTTCTAATTTTTCCTCTACCTTCAGCCCCCCCCCAGATGGTCGAATCGGTGAAAACGACTTTACCAAGTCAATTTGTGCAGCTCCCTGACACGCCTACCAATTTTCATCGTCCTAGCACGTCCGGAAGCACCAAACTGGCCAAAGAACTGAACCCCACCACTTAAGTCCACCAAAGAGAGCGGATCCAGTCCGGTTACATCTATCACGTATCTACGACATTTATAAGCGTTTTCCAAGATTTCCGATTTTCCCCTCCAACTCCCCCCAATGTCAAAAGATCTAGTCGGGATTTGAAAAAAGAGCTCTGAGACACGAGTTCCTTCTAAATATCAAATTTCATTATGATCCGGCCACCTGTTCTTAAGTTAAAAATACCTCAATTTTTCTGATTTTTCCAAATTAACAACCTCAAATTAACCTCCCTCAAAGAGAACGGGTCCGTGCCAATTATGTTAATCTCGTATCTATAACTTGTGCTTATTCTTCCCATCAAGTGTCATAACATTTTCTCCACTCTGAGGGTTTTCCCAAGATTTCTGTTTTCCCCCTCCATCCCTCCATGTCCTCGTATCCGATTCGAATTGAAAATGGAGCATCTGAGACAGAAGATTCTTCTATATATCAAGTTTCATTAAGATCTGATCAACCATTCGTAAGATACCTTGATTTTCACGTTTTCCAAGAATTTCGGTTCCCTCCTCCAACCCTCTTCAATGTCACCGGATCTGGTCGAGATTTAATATGAGAGTTTTAAAGCACAAGATCCTTCTAGATATTAAATTTCATTAAGATCTGATCACCCGTTCGTAAGTTATAAATACCTCATTTTTCCTAATTTTTCCCAATTAATCCCCCCCCCAACTCCACCAAAGAGGGTGAATCCGGTCCGGTTATTTCAGTCACCTATCTTGGACTTGTGCTTTTCTTTCCACCAAGTTTCATACTTATCTCTCTACTTTAAGCGTTTTCCAAGATTTCCCCCCCCCCTAATGACACTGGATCCAATCAGGATTTAAAATAAGAGATCTGAGTTTCAAGGTCCTTCTAAATATGAACTTTCATTAAGATACGATCACTCTTTACTAAGTCAAAAATACCTCATTTTTTCTCATTTTTTAGAATTAACCATCCCCCCCAACTCCCCCAAAGAGAGCAGATCCGTTCCGGTTATGTCAATCCCGTATCTAGGACTTGTGCTTATTTTTCCAACCAAGTTTCATCCCGATCCCTCCATTCTAAGCGTTTTCCAAGATTTTAGGTCCCCCCCCACAAACCTTCTCTTCACCGGATCCGGTCGGGATTTGAAATATGAGCTCTGTAAGATCCGATCACTCCTTCGTAAGTCAAAAATACCTTGTTTTTTTTCATTTTTCAGAATTAACCATCCTCCCCCAACTCCCTCAAAGAGAGCGTATCCGTTCCGGTGATTTCAATCACGTATCTAGGACTTATGATTATTTTCACCACCAATGTCACCGAGTCCGGTCGGGATTCAAAAGAAGAGCTCTGAGACACGATATCCTTCCAAAAATCAAATTTCATTAAGATCCGATCACTCCTTCGTAAGCTAAAAATACATCATTTTTCTACTTTTTCAGAAATAACCCCCCCCCCTAACTCCTTCAAAGAGAGCGGATCCGCTCCGGTTATGTAAATCACGTATCTAGGACTTGTGCTTATTTTTCCCACCAACTTTCATCCCGATCACTCTACTCTAAGCGTTTTCCGAGATTTTAGGTTCCCCCCTCCATTCCCCCTAATGTCACCGGATCTAGTCAGGAGTTAAAAATAAGAGTTCTGAGACACGATATTCTTCCAAACTTCAAATTTCATTAAGATCCAATCACTCCTTCGTAAGTTAAAAATACCTCATTTTTTCTAATTTTCAAAATCAAACCCGCCCCCATCTCCCCCAAACAGAGCAGATCCGATCCGGTTATGTCAAATAGACGTATTAAACACAACAATAGGGTTATTGGGGTTTCACAGTGTACAGAATTAAACATGCCGAAAAAGTTCATTTCTTTGCCTTATGTACCTACTTTGGGGGAGATGCTTAAACGAATTTTAGTCAAACATAACATTGATACTTGTTTCCAATCAGTGAGACCATTAGGTAGTTTTCTTAATTCTGGGAAGGATTTAACCCGGGGAGATTTAGTTAGTGGGGTGTATAAAATTTTTTGCTCTTGTGAAAAGTTTTATATTGGTAGAACTCACCAACAATTTACTGAAAGATTTATTGAGCATCGCAACTCAATAGAAAAAACCCTACAATTAAGAAAGCCTCCTGAAACTTTTGTTTCGGCTCTGGCTGAACATACATTCTTTCATCCAGAATATTTTATACAATTTGATGAGCCTACAGCTATTTCTAATGATAGAGGTTTTTCTCAGTGGGCGAGGGAGGCTATAGAAATTAAAAAAATATATATTTGCTAATCTTTCAATAAATAGAGACACGGGGAATTTAAATATTGACCCAATTTATGATTGTCTTTTGAAAAATGAACCAATAGTCAATAAGGGAATTAAAATTTTACACAGTGACCATGGGACAAGATTACCTACTAGACCAAAAAGAGTTGCTTCAATATTAGCTTACAAGAGGACTATTTCGCGACAGAATAGTTAATTAAGTTTCAATTTTCATGATTTTTCATCAGTTGCTTTGATGTTCTCATTGAAGTAACTCTAATAGCTTCTTTTCCCTAAGTGGATCAGTAGCGACAATTGTATTTATTATTATTGGTGGTGGTGGTTTTATTCGTTTTTAGTTTAGTGGGTTTTTTTTCTTTTTATCTTGTGCTGAGGACGCATAGTTTGGATACAGGCGAAATATCCGCATTATTTTAGTCATTCCTCTCCACTGGCCGCAGACTCATTTGAGGTTTTTTTTTTTTGTGGAGTTCTATCTCTCTTTGTTGTTTATTGTGATTAGAAGATAAGCGCCAGCAAAAATTGATAGCGACAGAGAGAACCAGAACATGTCAAAAATGAAAGTGAAGAACAAAGAATTGTGCAACAAGAAGACAAGCAAAAGCGAGAATCAGAACGAGTCGAAAATAAAAGTGAAGAAAGAAGAAATATTACGTTAGAATAACAACAGCATTGCAATCTTTGACGTCAACAAACTGTGGCGCAAAACCCAGTACGACCCTGTAAAGATGCAGTAAACTACGCAAATGTTAATTACAAGTAATAGAGACCCTTAAACTTTGTATGTATACACTGTGGAGTCCTCCATTTTCCCGAGGAAAGAGTAGCCAACAAAGGTGATTCATTTGGAAGTTGCTGCTTGCTTGGTCAAATTACAGTGCCATCTCCATAATTTCCGAAACCAAATGTGGTAACAATTAAAACTTCAAGATGAGTACTGAAATCTATCTCGTAAAAGACGAGCAACGTCCAGAAGGTGGCAAAATACAAATATAAATATTAAAAAAAAATTGATTATATGGTATATATGATTGATTGATATGGTATATATATATATACATATATATATATATATATATATATATATATATCTATCTATATATATATATAAAAATAAGTTGTCTGTCTGTGGATGTGTGGATGGATGTGTGGATGGATGTGTCAGGTGACGTCACCTGAAAAAACTGGATTAGGTGACGTCAAAACTGAAAAAACTAAAAAAAGGCAAAAACTACAAAAAAAACTAAAAACTAATAAAAAAAATAAAAAAGCTAAAAAACTAAAAAAACTATAAAGGTAAAAACCAATAAAAAACTAAAAAAAAAACTGAAAAAACTAAAAAAAGGCAAAAACTACAAAAAAAAACTAAAAACTAATAAAAAAAGTAAAAAAGCTAAAAAACTAAAAAAACTAAAAAAACTAAAAAAAGGTAAAAAACTAAAAAAAATAAAAAATAAAAAAAAACTAAAAAAAAGGAAAAAACTGAAAAATAAGCTAAAATAAAGGTAAAAACCAATAAAAAACTAAAAAAAAAAAGGAAAAAACTAATAAATGACGACACTCAAAGAGAAAGCGACCAGGACAAAAAACTAAAAAAAAAGGCAAAAACTACAAAAAAACTAAAAACTAATAAAAAAAATAAAAAAGCTAAAAAACTAAAAAAACTAAAAAAAGGTAAAAAACTAAAAAAACTAAAAACTAAAAAAAAACTAAAAAAGGTAAAAACTAAAAGAACTAAAAAAGAAAAAAATAAATGACGACACTCAAAGAGAAAGCGACCAGGACAAAAGGAATGTTCGATTAGCAATCAACAAAGCACCGGGACACAGGGAGTATAAATGACGACCAGGACACAAGTAAAAAAAAAAATTAACAAAACTAAAAAGAAGGTAAAAACTACAAAAAAACTAAAAAGAAAAAAAAACTAAAAACTAATAAAAAAACTAAAAAATCTAAAAATCTAAATAAACTAAAAAAGAAAAAAAAAGGAAAAAAATAAAGGAGAAAAACAAAACTAAAAAACGAATGTATATACAGACCGGTACACCGGGATACAAATGACGACCGGGACACAGGGAATATAAATAACGACCGGGACACAGGGACACAACTACAACGGGGACACCGGGGGAAACAGGGGGATATAAATGACGACCGGGACAAAAAAACTAAAAAGAAATAAAAACTAAAAACTAATAAAAAAAACTAAAAAATCTAAAAATCTAAATAAGCTAAAAAAGAAAAAAAAAGGAAAAAAATAAAGGAGAAAAACAAAACTAAAAAACGAATGTATATACAGACCGGGACACCGGGATACAAATGATGACCGGGACCCGGGACACAGGGAATATAAATGACGACCGGGACACAGGGACACAACTACAACGGGGACACCGGGGGAAACAGGGGGATAACCTGACAATCTATTTATATGCAAAGACAATGGGACAGCAAAGAATGTTGTATATTCGCAAGTTTTACGTAGTTAAAACCATATATATATATATATATATATATCTATATTCACAGGTGGGACATAGGGACACAACTACAATGGCGCGTAACTATTATGGCGCGTAACGACTTACGCGCGCGGGGGGGCTTGGGGGGGGGCGCGAAGCGCCCCCACCAACTAGGTGTTGGGGTGGCGCGAAGCGCCACCCCAACAGCTAGTATATATATATATATATATATATATATATATATATATATATATATATATATATATATATATATATATATATATGATTATATGGTATATATTATTTATTGATATATGATCAACCTTGAAAACAGCACCTTGCAACAAAATAGTATCTTATAAATAGATGTGGAACTACTGCAAAATTTCTGTACAAAGTTGGACTTCACAAAGACGATACAACAAACAAAATCGCAAAAATTAACTCACATATGATCTGTATGACATCTTCAATATTAATTCCTTTAATTTCC
The DNA here is from genome assembly GCF_032884065.1 of Artemia franciscana. Lineage (NCBI taxonomy): Eukaryota > Metazoa > Arthropoda > Branchiopoda > Anostraca > Artemiidae > Artemia > Artemia franciscana. The sequence continues at coordinate 19,481,698 of NC_088868.1, forward strand.
TATAAATAATGCAAAAATAAGCACCCAAACCTTATCTTTTTACATACGGCCGGAGAAAACATGTGTGTATACACAACCAAGGGAAAACTGACTGGGAAATGTTTAGAAACCGGAGATGATGGTTTCTGGCACGCGACAAAATCCTAGTAAAAATAGTCCCAGAAAAATACTGACATCCACAAGGATAAATTGAACTTCAGAGACACTAACACAATGCAACAGGTAGAATGAGGCTGATTTATGGTGACGTCACGGCTACTGTACATAAAAATGATTTGTTTGTTGAAATGTTATCTTTTTATTGACAATCACTGCAATTACTTCGAGCAAAATCTAGCTTACTTCAAAATTGCGGCATATTTGTCTAATTTGTTTCGATGGTTTCCACGCGAAAAAAAGGGGCACTGAAAACGAAAACAGCGGGTGTGCTTGCAAGCAGTTAAACGTATTGAGAAATAATGTCATCGAAATGGTATTAACCTGCTATAAACAAATTTTTCCAACTAGGATCCCTTCCTATTAGTTCAAAATATATATCTGCCACGTAGAGAAATATATTATATATCGGTCCTATAAGTAATATATGTTTTCTTAAATTTGTGAATTTTAGCACGAGTAAATGATAAAATGAATGCTCAAGTCAAACTTAAATAAATAAGAATTAGTACAAAGAGGATTTGTACAAAGTCTCTTAGCTCAAAATATATATTTGTCAAGTAGATAAAGACATTATTTATCGGTGTTACAAGTAATATATGCTTTCCTAAATTTGTGAATTTTAACACGAGTAAATCATAAATGAATACTCAAGTCAAACTTAAATAAATAAGAACTAGTACAAAAAGGATTTTGGCTACTACGCCCTCCCTTAACCACAAACCTTAAAAAAACTATTGTTTCACTTGAAGTTTTTGAAAACTATGTGTCTTTTTAACTAGTACACTTTAATTTTTCAAAACATGATTGGCAGAAAAAAGAAGGGGAAAAAACGGAACATTCAGTATATAATGATATTATTTCCTAGACATCACACAAATTTGGGACTGGAAATTTTAATCAAGGGCGTTTTTTGATGGAATCATAAAAAAAAATGCTTGGTATATATTTTGTTTTCAGCCAAGTGCAAATTACGACAAGGCTTCAGAAGGTTTATGATTAGGGAGGGTACAGTAATAAAAACCACCCTTCGTAGTTATTTCTATTTTAAATTTGTTATTTTAGTATTCATTTATTAATCTATGTCTGTATCTGTTATTTCTATCACTGATTATTTTAATTTTTGGTCATTTCGGGTTTCATTTTCTTCTTTGATAAGAATTTCTGGTTGTTTAAATGTAAAATATTACAGAAATTTATTTTGTTTTTATTTTACATTTTAATATCGCTTTAAATTTTTCTTGGAAAACCTCCTTCGTCAGAATTTTTTTATTTAAGTTATAATTTGATGGTTTTAATTATGTATCTCTAATTTTCATCATCAATATCTCAATGAATATTTCATCACTTTTTCAGCTTTTTGAATAAAGAAAGTTTTGTAAGGGTAATATGAGTGCTGGCTTTAATTGTATTCAATATAATTGTCCTATTCAACTTTTTTTTATTAAAGGTTTGGACCGGTTCTTGAATTAATAACATTGTTAAACACAAATTTATTGTTATCGAAAGAATTCACTTGAGAAAGCCGCCAAAGAATATGTAAAAATGAAAATGAAAAAGGAGAATAAATATATATCAGAGGCAGGGCCATATCCAGGATTTTGTTTGAAGGGGGGGGGGGTACAATCTTCTTTACTAAAAAAAACGAGTTGAAATATGTTTATATGTCCTTTATGTTTTTACAAGTTGGACAAACATTTCGGGGGTGGGTGGGTTCAAATCCCCCAAACCTTCCTTCGATATTAGTTTGATCAAAGGTACCAATCAGCTCGGTTTGTTTCAGACTTTTTATGATCTTTTATTTGCGCTTTTAACGTGAGCCTTTGCTACGTCTAGTATGGAAAAGATGGCATTGAAAAATGGAAAAGACAGACTGGATACAAGCAGTGTCAATTCATCTATTTTTATCATCCCCCTTTGTTAGATATTGTCCATACTGTTCTTGAAATATTACACATAGCAATTAGAAAATCTGGATGTACACCTACATAGTGTTTTATATGCTTTTTTCAACTTCCTTAGAATGTTCCCTGAAAGTATTTTGCAGCTATGCCTAACTTACAACCGGGATGCACAATATGTCTTTTGATTAACTTCAACATCTCCCTCAGAAGAAAATATGCACTATACTGAAAACAATCCTTATTTCGAGCTGAATGTTTCAATTTCTCATAATAGTAAAAAAAAAAAAAAAAAAAAAAAAAAAAAAAAACACTGAAGAACTGAAAATGTACTGAAAAATACAGCAACAAATGAATGTGGATTTACAGTTTAGTATACATATACTGATATTTATTGCTTAAAGTCTTAATAATTTTGGATTTATTAAAGTTAAAAAATGAAAACATTAAACAATTTTTAAAGTAAAGTGCAAATTATGTTCTGGTCTTCAGAAGGCATGGTGGGTCTCAGTCCTACTTTTCTTAGTTTCTGCTCGTTTTGAGCAGAAACTATTGGAAAATTATTTTATTTTATTTCTGTCGCTCTGTCTGTCCAGCTTTTGTCTAGTTTAGGCACTTCCAGATAAGCTAGGACAATGAAATTTGGCAGGCGTATCAGGGACCAAACGAGATTAAATTAGAAATAGTCGTTTCCCCGATTCGACCATTTGGGGGGGGGGAGTGGGGGATGATTAATTTGGGAAAAGTAGAAAAAATGAGGTATTTTTAAGTTACGAACGGGTGATGGGATCTAAATGAAATTTGATGTTTGGAATGATATCGTGTCTCAGAGGAACTATTTTAGATTTATTCTATTTTAGGGTAATTCGGAAGAATTAGAAAAAAAACGAGGTATTTGCAGCTTACGAACGGGTGATCAGATCTTAATAAAATTTGATATTTAGAAAGATCTTGTGCTTCAGAGCTCTAATTCTAAATTCCGACCAGATCTGGTGATATTGCGGGGAGTTGGAGAGGGAAACTGGAAGTCTTGGAAAACGTGAAAATTGAGGTATCTTTATCCTACGAATAAGTGATCGGATCTTAATCAAACTTGATATATAGAAATATTTTATGTCTCAGATACTCCATTTTCGATTCAAATCGGATCCGGGGACATACGGGGTTGCAGCTGGGAAACAGAAATCTTGGAAACCGGAAATCTTGACAAACACTCAGAGTGGAGAGGTTAGGATGAAACTTGATGAAAAGAATAAGTACAAGTTCTAGATACGGGATTAACATAATTGGAACGGATCCGCTCTCTTTGGAAGAGTTGGGGGGCGTTAATTCAGAAAATTAGAAAGATTGAGGTATTTTTAACTTAAGAACGGGTGACCGGATCTTAATGAAATTTGATATTTAGATGGAAATCATGTCTCAGAGCTCTTGTTTTAAATTCCGACCAGATATGGTGACATTAGGGGGAGTTGGAGGGGGAAACCGGAAATCTTGGAAAACGCTTAGAGTGGAGAGATCAGACTAAAACTTGGTGGGTAGAATACGCAAATGTCGAAGATACGTGACTAACGTAATCGGACTGGATCCGCTCTTTTTAAAGGAGTTAGGGGGGTCCAGTGCTTTGGCAAGTTTGGTGCTTCTGGACGTGCTAGGACGATGAAAATTGGTAGGTGTGTCAGGGACCTGCAAAAATTCAATTGATAAAGTCGTTCTCCCCGATTCGACCATCTGTGGGGCTGATGGGAGAGGAAAAATTAGAAAAAATTAGGTATTTTCAACTTACGAGTGGGTGATCGTATTTTAATGAATTTTGATATTTAGAAGGACCTCGTGTCTCAGAGTTCTTATTTTAAATCCCGACCAGCATTAAGCCTCCGATTTTTTTTCAGATCAATTCATTTATTCTTAGAATTTTGCCAGAGCTCATCCCATACGAACTCATGGCTCTTGGCTCTTCCGGCCTCGTCACAAGTGCCATATGAGCTCTTAGCTCTTGTTGGTTTTAACTTTCAAATCTTAACTTTGCTTTGTAAAGCTTATTTTGTGGAAAAAGTGTTTTAAAATAATTTCTCTTCGTTTTTTATCAAAATTACATAAAAAAACTAGTTTTTTTTTAACTGAAAGTAAGGAGTGACATTAAAACTTAAAACGAACAGAAATTACTCCGTATATGAAATGTGTTGTCCCCTCCGCAATCCCTTGCTCTTTAAGCTAAAGCTTTTAATTGTTTTAAAAAGCAGAATTGTGGCAAAGAGTCAAACTCTTTGCAAAAGAGACAAACTAAGTAACTATGGTAGGTGCAGGTGTCTGAAAAAGTTTCACTTTTCTAGCGTGTTCATCCATCACTTGTTTTTTTTTTTTTTTTAAGTATAAGCGTGTTATCACAGACACCCTTGATGGTAATAATTCAGAAACGTCGGAGTCAGGAGAGGGTGTCAAACCTCCGAATCAACTTGAAGATTGCAGCAGTTGGACTTCTGAAGACCATGACAGAACAGCCTCCTAGAAAAAGGACTTCGAGCAGAGACTTCTTTGAGAAAATGCCAAGTAAACTTTATCAGAGTCAAATTGATGATCTCACAGTGGACTGTACAATTGAAGAAAATGGCCTCTTGTGACTGCGGAGAGAAAACTTTTGAAGAACTTTGTGCAAGACTTGACTCATTATGCAAGAATTATGCGCTGGAACACCTTGTCTAATTGTATAGATCAGCAGTTCCTAGAGGTGATGACTAATCTGAAGAAGAAATTTGCTGACTTGGATTATGTTTGCACTATAGCAGATAAATGAATATATCTGCCAAGCTTTTAAGCCAAGTGTTGTAAATGCTGTGGAATGCAACAAGTGATAGCAAATTCATCAAATTTAAATTTCTGAAATACTTTCTGGATTAAAAGGTCTTTCCTTATTATTTCAAGTCATGGAAGACCGAAAATGGCATCAGAATCGAAAAAGATCCATCACTTAATACTCCATTTCTACCATAAGCAAGGTCAGAGGGGGATAGAAAATCAGAAGCCTAACTTATGCAGTATTTGGTGATTTGAAAAGTTGTTGCCTTTTAATTCAAGTATGGGGAGAGTAATTCAAGTCTTCAAGGGCTTGACTTGCAGACAGAAAAGTCAGACGAAACAGAAGAGTCTGGAAGTAAATACCCCCACTTGCGTTATGCGAGTCACGCCCTTGGATCTTGTTGCTAGTAAAGATAATGAAACAGCCATGTCAAATGTGCTGTATAAAAAACTCTACCACGCTTCAATGGGGAAGTGTCAAGCACTGTGGAATGCGACGAGGCCGAGTTCGAAAGCCGCTGATAAAATCCAAGATTTACTTATCAAAGTAGCTGATTGTTTCCAATGCAACTCGCTTGAGTTCTCGATATGAGAATATGAAAAGTATTATCGAAGTATGCGACAATATATGGCAGGTTTGCACCGAACTAAACCAACCAAAGTTGAAAGCGATTGAGTTTGAGGAGTATGCCAAGGTAACTGAGCCTGCCACCAGGGCACTTGACATATTACAGGGGGACAATAAATGTTTTATGGGAACGTTGTTGCCCACGCTGATTGCACTAAGAAATAAAATTATTGACATGAAACAAAACAGCTCTATCAAGTATGCACAAGCTCTTCTGGAAGTGATTTTGGATGGTTCAGAGAACCTGTTTGAACATTTTTTTACAATGTAGCTAAGCAAGCCTGTTTTTAAAGACCTAGAAATAGCAAGTGGAAGCCACCCTGGTTTCAAACGAGTGTGGATACAACAGACAAGGAACAACCAGGCAGGTTTTCACCCTAGAAGAGTATGTAGATCATATCTTTACCCTGTCACTTCTTCTTCACCAGCACTTCATTCATGGATTGGATACCTTCGCAGTCTTTCGTGACTTCATTCCTACATTTGACTCGATATTACGACCCTTGTTATGGCAAATAATGCTCAAAGACGGTGTTCAACGAAAATAGTCAACCTGCTAAGAGCTTACTATGAGAATGCCTTGAGTAACGCAAGAATATATACTGAGCTAAGGCTGAAGCTAAGACTGAGCTAAGACTTAAACGGGTTCCTAGAACTTTAATTTGAATAGAAGATTTATTAAATGTGAATATTCTAAAATACAGAGGGGGGGCAACCCCCGCCCCCCATTACTCTCTTAAAGAAAAATACAAAAAACAGCGCTTTTCAGAGCCTAAAGGGAGTAAGCAGAAAACAGGATAAACTTCTGCCCCTGCTGTCCTCATATTAACCCCTTATCCTAAGTAAGTAAATTTGCAGCACTTGTCAATGCTCTGCCATTCACGAGGGTCAGCCTCTTGAACAAGTAATGTCAGGTCCATTACCACCAACATATCATACATTCGTGCCTACAAATAGTATACTACCACCTTAATGGAAAGGCCACCATTATAAATTATATAGCCAGGAAGAGGTTAAATCTTCCCCTCAAAACCACCAAAATAATTAAAACTCATTGCAAAGCTGCACCATTTACAAAGCCAGAATTTCCTCAGTGGGTGTCACTCTAAAATATTGCTTGCACTGAAAGTTCTGGTCAGAAGAACTGACAGAGCATCCACATCCACTCTTACCTCATTATGAGTCCCCAATGGCAGGGTTTCCCCTCCTAGAACAGGAACGAATTCATAATGAAGTGGAGACCTGCAGGCATCTTACAACACCAGAACAGCTTCATATATTACAAACAGTCCTTAAATAACAGTGCTAGCAAATAAATGGCTGTGCTGTCAGCACAAATCCTCCAAACTGATTGCAATAATCAAAGTCCCCCATAAGCACAAACAAGCCAAACATAAGACTGTTGCTACCACTAAATTTAAGTAGTAACAAAATATGTAAATAAAATTCCAATTGACACATCCAAAGATCAATTCAAATGCATTTGCGAAGTCACCATAATGGTCAAATCGGCTGTGAAATCACCATAAATTGAAATCTTTGAAATTATAGTCAAAACTAGATTTCTCATTTTAGTGATTTCGCCTTGACAAAATTGACATACGAAACTGATATACATAAGATAGTAATATAGAAAATGGGGTTTCTGCCTCAGCTAACTCATCCATTCAATTAACATCACTTTTTAGTCCATTTTACCTCATTCTAACATCAAATTTTGCACATTTTGAACATTTTCAACCCTACATTCAAAATGAAAACAGGTCCTTGGAAATCGAATTTGGTCTTATTTTTATACTTTCTGACAATTTAAAGACAGGTTCTAGACCCCACCTAGATCACCCCATCAAATTACCCCTTTTTAAATTGAATTCAAACCATTTTAAATTAAAATCTCCGACATTTTTACAATTTCGCATACTGAGCTTTAAGATCAAAACAGATTTTGTGACATAAGAATTTTAGATGTAATTGAAAGTTTTTTTTAATTATACTCCATTCTTGCTATACTACTGACAAAGTGTAATAATTTAATATGGTTTAATATTTAGTGGATAGTTTGATATCAATAGCTAAATAATTTATATTTTATTTGTTTTTTCTTTCAATAACCTTTAAAATCATACCTTTATCTAATTTTTTTAATTTCTTTTTATGATCAGCTGCTTTAGAATCAAAACGCTTTGGTGAAAATAGATCAACCATTTCACCATTAAAATTAATAATGATAACACTTTTCTTTCCATATTTAGTTGAAAAGCATTTCATTCCTGTAATATTGTATTCCATTCCAATGTCTAAATCTTCTTTCCTAATAGTTCAATTATATTTATTTTCCATTTTCATTTTGCTTAAAAGTTTCTCCATTTATTAGTTGCTAATTTCATTAAACAAATTTTCTGAATCAGAAATAGTTTTTCTTTTAATTACCTCTGGCTTTCTTCCCAAGAATCCTTCATTTGATGAAAGAATTCTGGGAAGAAAACCAAACACGCATCAGAAGCCAGTCAAATGAAACACATAAAGATTATATAAGACCTCCTTGCAGGCTAGCATGGCCGAGTTGGTAAAGTAATTGAGTGATCATTCATTACAATCCAACAGTTCAACTCTCACTGTTACCTTGTGTAGCAATGTCAATACAACCAGACCACTGGCCCAGATCAAGGAGTAAAAAGCAGACAAGCTTCCCTCTAAAAAAAAAGCCTGGGGAGGGGTTTAAAAAAAATTATTTTATTTTGATTTAACTTATCTATTGGAAAACGAAAAGAATTTATTGAATCCCATGATTTTAAAACGTTATTTTAATATAATATTTTGTTTATGTATATTCTATTAATTTATCTATTGTAAAAGTAAAGAATATAATGAAATTAATCAAAATGGATAACAGACGGGGGGAGGGGTTTTGCAAAAAAAAATTAATCTTATTTCTATTAATTTATCTATTGAAAACGTAATGATTAATTGAATCCAATGATTTTGAAGTATTATTTTTAAAGTATTATTTGAATAAATATTAAGATCATTTAATAAAAGAAATGTTTTCTGTTTTTTTACCATACCTAATAATTCATTTGTTTTTTCAGTTTTTACTCTATTAAAGATAAATTATTTATACTGTTTCCTTTATCTAAGTTTTTGGTTTTTATCAATAAAACTAATTCATAAATTAATAAGCAAATAACATAAATATTTTAACCATTCTTTAGCTGTATTTTAATTCTCCAAATTGAATACAGACTGAATCTTTGAGAAACGTGCAAAAGATTGCTTTGCCATTTTTTTTTTTTTTTTTTTTTTTTTTTGTGCAGAGAAGCAAACTACATGTGCCATCTTGTTCAAACTGTGGAAAGAAACAATATGACTATTGTAATGATAAGACGAAGCTAATAGAAAATGAACAAAAATATAGCAATTAACAAAAGAAGTAATATTAGAGGGTGGAAAGTAAGAAGGGTTTTATTTATGTGTTAAACTATAGACTTTATACAATACTAGTATTGGGGTGGCGCTTCCCGCCACCCCAACACCTAGTTGGTGGGGTCGTTACGCGCCATATTAGTTAAGCGCCCTTGTAGCTGTGTCCCACCTGTGAATAAAGATATATATATATATATATATATATATATATATATATATATATATATATATATATATATATATATATATATATATATATATATATATATATATATATATATATATATATATATATATATATATATATATATATATATATATATATATATATATATATATATATATATATATATATATATATATATATGTATATATATATATATATATATATATATATATATATATATATATATATATATATATATATATATATATATATATATATATATATATATATATATATATATGTTTTTAACTACGTAAAACTTGCCAACATACAACATTCTTCGCTGTCCCATTGTCTGTGCATATAAATAGATTGTCAGGTTTACCGACTCTTGAACATGCAACATAGAATTGTCCATAGGAAAAACAATCCGTATTCAGATCTATACCTAATGATTCTAATGATTGCCCTTGAGCTTTGTTGACAGTGATTGCTAATCGAACATTCCCTGTGCCGCCGTCGTCATTTATATATCCCCCTGTGCTCCCCGGCGTCCCCGTTGTAGTTGTGTCCCTGTGTCCCGGTCGTCATTTATATTCCCTGTGTCCCGGTCGTCATTTGTGTCACGGTGTCCCAATCTGTAATTTCTCGTTGAGTGTCCCGGTCGTCATTTATATTCCCTGTGTCCCGGTCGTCATTTGTGTCCCAGTCTGTATATACATTCGTTTTTGAATTGGTATATGATGAAATAAATTTTTGTGTTTTTCCCCTCTTTTTCTTTTTAGTTTTTTTTTTTTTTAGTTTTTACCTTTTTTTTAGTTTTTTTTCTTTTTAGTTTTTTTTCTTTTTAGTTTTTTTTGTGCAGCAGCTTCCTTTTTGGAAGCTTTTTTGAGCAGCTTTTTTTTTAGCAGCTTCCTCGGCTGTTGCCATTGTAGGTTCGCGCCACCCCAACACCTAGTTGGTGGGGGCGCTTCGCCCCCCCTCCCCGCGCGTAAGTCGTTACGCACCATATTAGTTACGTGCCATTGTAGTTGTGTCCCTGTATCCCACCTGTGAATATAGATAGATATATCTATATATATTTTTTTAACTACATAAAACTTGCGAATATACAACATTCTTCGCTGTCCCATTGTCTGTGCATATAAATAGATTGTCAGGTTTACCGACTCTTGAACATGCAATATATAATTGTCCATGGGAAAAGCAATCCGTATTCAGATCTATACCTCATGATTCTAATGATTGCCCTTGAGCTTTGTTGATGGTGATTGCTAATCGAACATTCCCTGTGTTGCCGTTGTCATTTATATATCCCCCTGTGCCCCCCCGGCGTCCCCGTTATAGTTGTGTCCCTGTTTCCCAGTCGTCATTTATATTCCCTGTGTCCCGGCCGTCATTTGTGCCCCGGTGTCCCAGTTTGTAATTTCTCTTTGAGTGTCCCGGTCGTCATTTATATTCCCTGTGTCCCAGTGTCCCGGTCGTCATTTGTGTCCCGGTCTGTATATACATTCGTTTTTGAATTGGTCTTTTTTTAGTTTTTTACCTTTTTTAGTTTTTTAATTATACCTCATGATTCTAATGATTGCCCTTGAGCTTTGTTGATGGTGATTACTAATCAAACATTCCCTGTGTCCCCGTCGTCATTTATATATCCCCCTGTGCCCCCCGGCGTCCCCGTTGTAGTTGTGTCCCTGTGTCCCGGTTGTCATTTATATTCCCTGTGTCCCGGTTGTCATTTGTGTCCTGGTGTCCTGGTCTGTATATACATTCGTTTTTGAATTGATATATGATGAAATAAATTTTTCAGTTTTTCCCCTTTTTTTCTTTTTAGTTTTTTTTTGGTTTTTACCTTTTTTTTAGTTTTTTTTTTCTTTTTAGTTTTTTTGTGCAGTAGCTTCCTTTTGGAAGCTTTTTTTGAGTAGCTTCCTCGGCTGTTGCCTTTGTAGGTTCTTCAGTCATTTAACAATTAAACATTTTTCCGTCCACGATCTTCTTTCAATTAAAAATTTGTCTTTGAACGATTTTTTTAAATACCTTTAATGACGTCATCGCCATAATAATAATGACAACTAACTTCATGACGACATGACATGATTACATGACATCACTCAACAGACACACAGACAAACAAATTATTTATATATATATATACTAGCTGTTGGGGTGGCGCTTCGCGCCACCCCAACACCTAGTTGGTGGGGGCGCTTCGCGCCCCCCCGCGCGCGTAAGTCGTTACGCGCCATATTAGTTACGCGCCATTGTAGTTGTGTCCCTATGTCCCACCTGTGAATATAGATATATATATATATATATATATATATATATATATATATATATATATATATATATATATATATATATATATATATATATATATATATATATATATATATATATGTTTTTAACTACGTAAAACTTGCGAATATACAACATTCTTTGCTGTCCCATTGTCTGTGCATATAAATAGATTGTCAGGTTTACCGACTCTTGAACATGCAACATATAATGGTCCATGGGAAAACAATCCGTATTCAGATCTATACCTCATGATTCTAATGATTGCCCTTGAGCTTTGTTGATGGTGATTGCTAATCGACCATTCCCTGAGTCGCCATCGTCATTTATATATCCCCCTGTGCACCCCGGCGTCCCCTTTGTAGTTATGTCCCTGTGTCCCGGTCGTCATTTATATTCCCTGTGTCCCGGTATATATATATATATATATATATATATATATATATATATATATATATATATATATATATATATATATATATATATATATATCTATATTCACAGGTGGGACATAGGGACACAACTACAATGGCGCGTAACGACTTACGCGCGCGGGGGGCTTGGGGGGGGGGGCGCAAAGCGCCCCCACCAACTAGGTGTTGGGGTGGCGCGAAGCGCCACCCCAACAGCTAGTAGTAGATAAAATTTTCATTTAGATCACAAACATATGACTGGTAATATACATGGATTTACTTTAGTATTAAAAGAATTTAGAATTAATAAAAACCTTAGAATTCCTAAGCAAATCTCTATTGTAATGCATACTCTCTCAAAATAAGACTTGCATTTATTTCTTAGAGGATTAGTACCTGATAACAAATCAAATATGAATCAAATAGTTATGAATGAAATTGCAATGGTTTAAGAAATAATTACAAGTATGCTCCTGATGTATTTAAAAAAACTGAAGAATTCAAAAAAATAGTAAAGAAAGGGATTTGCTCTATGAATATATTGACAGTTATGAAGAAAAATCATCTTCAATAGACAAGATTTATTCTAGATTAACAGGGCAAATATTTCTGAAGAAGAATATATAAGAGTGAAATTTATTTAGAAATTATTTAAATGTAAAACATAATTAGATTATAGTAAATTATGCCTAAAGTGATGTTTCAATTTCATCAGATGCAGTTGAAAATTTTAGTAATGTCTGTTTAAATAATTATAAACTAGATCAACTGCACTTCTTCTCAGCATCTGGACTAACATGGGAAGATTCACTCAAACACTCTAAAGCTGAAATTCCATTATTTTTTGACAAAGATATACACTTTTATTGGAAAAGGAACAAGAGGAGGCATATCTTAGCAGTTAAGACACATGACAGTATTACCAACTTTGCAGCCATGTTTAATCTTAGGTCATATGCAAAGGTTTGTTGATTTTTTGGGTTTTCTACTATATTTTAGGCTTATTTCATAATGCCAAAAAAAAAATTAAATATGCAAAACAATAATAATTGGTAAATCTTTATATTTAGCCTAGGACTATTTAGGCCTATTGCCTCATTGTGGGGAGGGTAGGGGTGTTACCAGGATATAATTATGACAGCAGCAATAGACATATTTGGAAGAAGAAAGAACTGAATTGTCTAATGCATGCAATGGCAGTTTTGGGCAGAGGCAGGAACACCCCTAGTTTTTCTGACAATTGATATTAAAATCTTTTAATTTTTATTTTAACACTCCTATGAAAGTACCATTTCTCCCAGATTATGAGGTCTAAAACCACCACTGAATGCACAATCTTGTGCCAGACAGTCCACAATGTCAACCTATGAATAAAGCAAATGCGCTACTTGATGCATTTTTTTATGCTCTTTCCCAAAATGGAAATCACTTTTAGTGCAAATTCTAGCCTATTTTAAGAATTTACAGACCCTCAAAGATGATACATTCCCCCTCTTATTTTAGCTACAGTTTATATACCTTTGTTTGTGTCACTCTTGTTTCAACCAGTTTACCTGTAAATAGCATCAATGGTGACAAAATTGAGAATCAAAAACACATGGGAAATATATAATATGGGTCATATATTTGGATAGCAATTATTATATTCAGAAAGACCATAAAAAAATATCAAGTGGTATGTTCACTATATTCATTGGTCAGAAATATGGACAGCTCAATATTTACCTGATTGAATTTAGAGGTATACAAGCCAAAAGAAAGAACACCTTGGCAGATTACATGAAAAATATGTAATTTGGGCTATATTTTTGCAAATTAGGGAGACTGGGGTAAAGTATAGTCAAGTTGCAGTCAAAGTGTGTTAACTTTAATTATTCTGCATATTATGAAGTAAGAATTGTTCCTTAAACATTTTTCTTTTTCAATGGCTGTTAATCTTGACCTATACCAGTTTTCTTTATTTTAAGAAGCTGAATTTCCCATTTGTATCATCTTCATGTGTGAAATTGTAGCTGACCAATTACTATACCTTACCCAGGTGGCTTTACATATGTTTTAAGGAGGTTAACTAAGACTACGCTGTTTTTCATAATTATTATTCCAATTTTATTTGCACTTCCATCCATTCCTGGGCACACAACTATCAATTCCAATTTCCAGTCCTATGTATCAGATTAACGACGCTTCTTGACTACTAAGGTCCCTGCGTCGGCCCTGCAGTGCATTGCTGCAGCATGATTCGATCTCTGGGTCCCGTATTACCAAGCTGACGTCAAACCCACCGCGCCACCACAGGAATACAAGAACTTGTATTTAAATTGTTTGCCTAAATTCAAGCAAAAGACTGTGTTCCAGACGAATTAGAATGTACATAACGTATATACCGAGCGTTTGTAACGGCAGGGATAGAAGTAGAAAAAGTTAGGGGTAGGTTGTTCCTAGTTTTTGATATTTATTCTGTATCACTTTTATTGTTAAAAACCAGCGTAAATTTCATAGATACCTGAGTAGCTCCGAGCCAAGGGCAAAACTTGATTACAAAACTTTGCAGAGTAGGTCCTTCTTAAGCCTTTCCAGAGATTCTCGAGTGCCGTTGAAATTTACTGTTATTCTCATAAAGGATTATGATTGGTTGCACTATAAATTGCAGTAATGACATTAGAGCAGCAGAAATTAAATAATGTGACTGCTTTCCTTCAAAAATTGACTGAATTTCTTCTAGTAGCATTCAATTTAGTTAAAATTCAATATTAGTTGGAATTTCCCTGCATTTTTTTGTACAATTAAGAACAATTTTAAATAATGCTTGAAAATAACGCCAAAGTCAAGAATCTAAGAAAAGGTCTGTTCTTTCTTTCCGTCTTCATGTAGGTAAAATACAAAGTAGTTTGTATTAGATCAGCCGAAAAAATAAACCAATCAGAAAAAAGGTTAGATTCTTAAAGACCATAAGTAGTATAGAAAATAAGGTTTCTGCCCCACTTAAATCATCTGTCCAATTTACATCGTTTTTAGTCCATTTTACATCATTTTAACATTGTACATTTTGAAAATTTTCCATCCTAACCTTCTAAATGAAAATAGGTCCTTGGAAATAAAATTTGATCTCATTTTTATACTTTTTCACAATGTAAACACCGGTTCTAGACCCACTTAGATCATCCGATCAATATACCACTTTTCAATTGAATTGACACCAGTTAAGTGAAAAATTTTTACATTTTTGTAATATCGCATCCTGAGCTTTAAGATCGAAACAGTTCTTGTGACATAAGAATCAGATGAATTTGAGAAATAAGAGTTGATTTATATTCCATTTTTTCTATACTAAAAATAAAATGTAATAATTTAGTGTGATTTAATATTTAGTGGATATTCCAATTTCAATATCTAAATAATTTCTATTATCTTTGGTTTTTTTTTTCAATAGCCTTTAATGTCATGCCTTAGTCTAATTTTTAAATTTTTTTCCAGATCAGCTGCCTTAGAATTAATACATTTAGGTGCTAATAGATCAACCATTTCCCCTTTAAAATCAATAGTAATAACGAGTTTATTTCTATATTTAGCTGTAACACATTTCATTCCTATAACCTTGTATTCCATCCCAATGTATAATTCTTTTTTCTAATAGTTAGATTATGTTTATTTTCCATTATAACTTCGTTTAAAAATTTCTCTATTGATTTGTAAATAAATTTATTAAACAAACTTCCAAATCGAAAATAATTTATATATTAGCATATACTTTGCTATGAATGACTTAGATGATTGTTTTTCTCTCTGAAAATATAAGGCAGTAAATATTATATTAATTAGTAGGTACTTGATCTAATAAAAGTTTAATTTCTGTATCAGCAGTTGATCAACTTCGATAAATATTCAATTCATGGCTTATAACATCAAAATAAAATAAAGGATATGCTGTTTGAAGATCAGTGTAACTTACAATTGTTCCACTATCAACATTTTTATACGTATATCCTAACTGTAAAACCGTGGATAGGCATTGGAACAATCTTTATTAGCATCACTGAAATCAAGTTTAAATGTTTTTGTGGATGTTTATATTCATTTACTCCCATTGCAATTCTATCAGTGTTGTTATGGTCAAATACCTTATTGTTTTGCGTATAACTGTTATCTTTTTCAAATCTCTGTAAAACAGCAAAAAATTTTGTTCTATTATAGCGTTAACTGACAATCCTCCATGTTAATTCTTTATCGGTTTTGTTGTCACTATGGTATAACATTAGTATAATGGTATTTATGGTATAATATTAGTGATCAGTTCAAAAACAATACGTTTGAATAAAGGAAAAAATATACAATGGGTTGTATGATGAAGAAAGTTTAAATTATTTCTCTAGCCGTTATTTCAATTCACCCCTAAATCATTGCCAAATACATAAATCGTCCAGCATAATAAAAATGAACTTTGTTATCATTTTGAAAATGAATCATAAATTTCAGTCTAATAGTAATTTATGTTTCATTTAAGATTTGAAAACGAAGCTAGACTGAGTAATAAATATAATTTACTATTTCGTAGTGTTAAAGGCAATGTTGATAAAAAACATAATCACTGCTCATTAGTGGATACTTATATTGTGAATGGTAATACAACCTATGAGGTGTTATGGAGTTTTGCTACAAAAGCGAAACCTGAAACGCTGGTCTATGAGGTTCTTATAGAAAGGCAATATCTTCCAATCAATCATAACTAATATCTCAACACACTAAAAATTCCTGAATCTGGTAAATTATGTAGATTAATCGATCTAAACAGAGAGAATATTTGATATGTTTTGGACTTGAAAAAAGTTTAATGAAATTATTGAATAAAATTTATCTATAATAAATTTTAATCAATAAGAAATAATAATTGTATATAAGACTGTATGGTAGCGGGATTAGTAGTTTTTTTTTAAATATCCCCAATTCTCTATTATTCAAGACGTCTATAAAAATATAAAAGAAACCTCGACCGGAATTATTAAAAAACTGAGCAATTGAATACGGAAAAGGCTGGATAGATTATAATCAAAGAGAGTTAAACGATGTGAAATCTCTAAAAGATATAGATCCAAATAAAAAGAGATATTTCAATAAACATCTTGATGAACAGAGGTAAGGCTAATTGAACGGAATGATTTTAAGGAAGGGACTTATCCCCAGTGATGCTTTAACCTCAGTGACAATCGGATATCAGCCTCCACTGTTTGAAAATCTTTTAAAATTTATTTAATAATTTTTTCCGCATATAAATGGTAGTGAATCAAGTTGTTGCTCCTTTTGGGAAACATTTTGAGAAGCCTTGTATTGATAATTCTACAGCCAAATATGAATATACAGAAATTAGAAAAAAATGTGGATCTATCTCAACAATTAAATTATAATTTCATTTTAAAGATGTGGAATCTCTGATTCTTCCAAGTGATAGTTACCTTTATGCAAAAGTGAAAATAACATGATTGGATCGAACAAATATGCGAAATAATGATGAAGCTACTTTAATAAATAATGCATTTAACTTGTTCAGAAATGCCGAATATGGCAGGAATGCCATATTATCGATTGAAAATGTATTGAAAATATTGATTATGTAGATATAACGACTACTGTTAAAAATCTATTAGTTTATCAGATGACTATAGTCGAAGCGCAGCTACTAATATGCTTTGGTATAAAGATCAAACCTAATCCTTTAATTTCTTTAAAGCAGAACATGAATTTGAAAACACGTTTACACCTGTTGCAGCAGGTAGTTGGACCATTACAATAAAACGAAATAACGCTTTTAATAGTGGTTTATTTAAAAGATTTAGCAAAACAAAAGAAAGTCACGAGGTTAGTATATATTTACCATTTTCACACTTATTTCGATTTTGTCAAAATATTTATCGTGTTTTTAAAGGCATTACACATCAAATTATATTAAAAATAAGTGATTTCTCCAATATGATTGTAAAATCTGGAGCTCATAATTTTAAAGTAGATGCAATATACTTATCTCGGAAGCTATCAGTATTATATACGCCTTAATTCATAGCAACTCAATCAGAAACTGGATTAACAAAGAAGTTGTAAAAATTAAAAGATAGATTTGGAAAGTGCAGCTCACTTGAATTAAGATGGGAAATGCGCAATATAAAAGTGATAGCAAAAAGGAATACAAAATAACATGGAGGGTGGTCAGTGAACGCTATAACACGACTGAAATTTTTTTTTGTTTTACAGAAATCTGAAAAAGATAACTGTTATACACAAAGCAATATGGTATAACATAACCATAAGAACACTGATAGAATTGAAATGAGAGTAAATGGATATAAATATCCATTAAAAGATTTTAAATATGGTTTCAGTGATGCTAAAGAAGATTATTCTAACGCTAATCAACGGTTTTTATAGTAAGGATATAAGTACAAAAAGTTGATAGTGGAGCAGTTGAAGGTTAAAATAATTTTAAAACAGTATACCCTTTGTTTTGTTTTGATTTTTGAAAGCATAAATCGAATATTTTTCAAAGCGGATGAAGGATCAACTGCTGAAATAAAAATTAAACTTTTATTAGATTAACTACCTGCTAATCTATATAATATTTACTGCGTTATATTTTCAGAAAGAAAAGCAATCATAAAAGTCATTGATTGCAAATTATGTGTTAATATATAAATTATTTTTGATTTGGAAATTTGTCTAGTAAAATTATTTACTAATAAATGGAGAAACAGCTAAGCGAAGTGAAAATGGAAAATAAATATAATATAACTATTAGGAAAAAAGATTTAGACCTTGGAAGGAATACAAAATTACGAAAATGAAATGTGATATTACTAAATATGGAAATAAACTGGTTGTCACTATTGATTTTCAAGGTGAAATGGTTGATCTATTTGCACCTAAGCGATTTGATTCTAAGGTAGCTGATCTTTGAAATATATTAAAAAATTTATAAACGCATGATTATAAAGGCTATTGAAAGAAAACAAAGATAATGTAAATTTTCTAGATATTGGTATCAAATTATCCCCTTAATATTAAATGATACTAAATTATTAAATTTTATCAGTAGTATAGAAAAATGGAATATAAATAAACTCTTCTTTCACAAATTCACCCGATTCTTATTTCACAAGACCTGTTTCCATCTTCAAGTTCAGGATGCGAAATTGCGAAAACGTAAGAAATCTTCATTTAAAATGGTGTGAATTCAAATAAAAAGGGGGTAAATTCATGGGGTGATCTAAGTGGGTTCTAGAACCCATGTTTACATTGTGAAAAAGTATAAAAATGATACCAAATTTTATTTCCAAGGACCTATATTCATTTTAAATGTAGGGATGGAAAATATTCAAACTGTGCAATATTTGACAATAAAATGATGTAAAATGGACTAAAAATAATGTAAACTGAATGCCAGAGTTAAGTCGGAGATCCATTTTCCATACTAGTTAAGGTCTTTAAGAGTGTAACCTTGTTTCTGATTGGTTTATTTTTTCGGTTGATCTAATACAAACTACTTTGCAGTCTTACCTACATAAAGACGGAAAGAAAATAGCAGACATTTTCTTAGATTTTTGACTTTGGCATTGTTTTCAATTGTTATAGGGTACTACTAAGAACCTGCCCCTAGCTTCTTTTTCCACTTCTATTACTGCCGTTACAAACGCTCTTTATAAAACGTCATGTAGATTCAGCTACTCTAGAACACAGTGCTTTGCTTAAATTAAAGCAAAAAATTTAAATAGAAAATTTGTATCTTATGGATAAAACAATGGTTGTTTGCCTGGGAATGGAAGGAAGTGCAAATAAAATTGGAATAGGAATTATGAAAAACAACGTAGTCTTAGCTAACCCCCGTAAAACATATGTAACACCACCTGGGGAAGGTTAGTAATAGACCAGTGAAGTATTGGCCAGCTACAATTTCACACATGAAGATGATAAGAGTGGAAAATTAACCTTTCTAAAATGAATAAAAATGGTTAAGGTCAAGATTAAGAGCTATTGGAAAGGAAGAATGTTTAAGGAACAAATCTTACTTCATATTATATTTTGAAAAATTATAAGTTAATACATTTTGACTGCAACTCCACTATAGTTCACCCCAGTCCGCCTAATATGCAAATATATAGCCCAAATTATGTATTTTGCATGTCATTTGCCAATTTTTTCTTTCATTTAGTATGTGTACTTTGAAATTCAATCAGGTAAATAGTGTATTGAACTGTCTACATTTCTGACCAATAAATATAGTGAGCATACCCCTTGATCCCTTTTTGGTAAAGCCTTAGTTTCATCACAAGTTGTCTAAAATGGAAACTATCCTGCAAAGCAGCATAGTTTTACATTGTTTTAGCACTTAGAATAAGTTAATGCTAGAAGAGCACCCATTTTCTAGCTTTCTAAAATCCCACTTCAACAAAATAAAAATATATAAAGATGGCAGGGTTTTGAAGCCAAGGAAAATGGGTCAATATTGGTATTACATAAACAGTTGTTTTGGTTCATGAAACTATTGCTAATAGATACATTTTGACTTTTTGAACATTTCTCTCTTGCAAAACTACTGCAAACTCACTGTTATGGATTTATTATATATTTGCACATGGGGGGGGGGTAAGTCATAGCATATATTAGATCCAGCAATGGTTAGTTTACATATTTAATATATGCTATGCTTTACCCCCACCCCCCTAATGTGCAAATATATAGCCCAAATTTGTTTCTAAACTATGACAGATTTGCAATTTCAAATATCCAATCAATAGAAATAATTGCAATTCTATATGTATAAATACAAGAATATTTGGGCTAGAATAACTCCATAATGGTGAGTTTGTAGTAGCTTTGCAAGAGAGAAAAGATGTTCAAAAAGACAAAATGCATCTATTAACAATAGTATCATGACTCAAAACAATTGTTCAGGTAATACCAACATTGACTAGGAAATGTTGAGGTTGTACAATATGAATGAAATTATATTTCAAATACTAATTCAAGTTACCACTGGTAATTTCTGTATAGTAGGAATTCAAGAGATAAATAAAAACTTATGTATCCATTAATGTTAATATCCAAGATTGTTCACTTTCAAGTTTAAACTTGCCAGCTGTTTGAACAAAACAAACATCTGATTTTGCTTATAGATAGCATTAGTATAGAGTAAAGTTTATTATTCCATGAGCCCTGCAGGCAGCAGGGCAAGGTCTGTATTCTGATTGGTTGAATTGGGAGTTAAACAGAATACAGACCTTTCCCTACTGCCCATGTGGCTCATGGGTTATTATGTTTTGCTGTTATATTTTATCTGTTAGCAAAATCAGATGTTTGTTTTGTTCAAACAGCTGGCTAGTTTAAACTCAAAAGTAAAAGTTAATGATCTTGGATATTAACATTAATGGATGCTTGAGTTTTTTACTTATCTTTTGGTGTCTTACTATGCAGAAATTACCAGTGATAACTTGAATTAGTATTTAAAATATAATTCCATTCATATTGTACAACCCCAACATTTCCCTTGACTCCAAAACACTGACCACTTTACACATTTTTAGTTTGTTGAATCAAGATTTTAGAAAGCTAAAAAATGGATTTGCTTCAAGAATTAGCATTTCTAAGTGCTATATTATGGAAACTATGCTGCTTTGCAGCATAGTTTCC
The DNA here is from genome assembly GCF_032884065.1 of Artemia franciscana. Lineage (NCBI taxonomy): Eukaryota > Metazoa > Arthropoda > Branchiopoda > Anostraca > Artemiidae > Artemia > Artemia franciscana. Next base: position 19,503,145 of record NC_088868.1, read on the forward strand.
AGTTTAGACAGCTTGTGACAAAACTAAAGCTTTGCCTAAACATGAATTTGAACCATCTTGAATATTAACATTAATGGATTTGTAAGTTTTTTACTTATCTTTTAACTTCCTACTATACAGAAATTACCAGTGATAACTGAAATTAGTATTTAGAATATAAATTGTACAACCACAACTTTTCCCTTGGCTTCAAAACACTGCCCACTTTATGCATTTTAAGTTTGCCCTCTGGAGGAGGAGGGTCAAGAAGAAATGTGTGTGGTATTAGAATTAGCATTTCTAAATGCTATAGTATGGAAACTATGCTGCTTTGCAGCATAGTTTCTAGTTCAGATAGCTTTTGATGAAACTAATGCTTTAATTCCTTTTTTATGCTCTTTCTGAATATAATAATTGCTATTGGTGCTAATTCAATTTTAACCCAATACAACCTTTCTAACCTTACCCAAATATATGGCCCATATTACAGATTTCCTATGTATTTTTGATTGTCAATTTTGTCACCGTCAATTCTGTTTACAGGTAAACTGGTTTTAACAAGAGTGACACAAACAAAGATATTTAAACTGTAGCTAAAATAAGAGAGAAAAATTATCATCTTTGAGTGTCTGTAAAGTGCTTAAAGTTGAATTTGCACTAAAAGTAGATTTTAACATTAGGAAAGAGCATTAAAAAAGGTATCAAGTGGTACACTTATTTTATTCATAGGTCAGGATTGTGGACTGCTCAGTATGTATGCTGAATCAACTACAACAAAATAAAAACCAGAAAAACAAGAGTGACAGTTGGTAAAATATTAATTCATTTCATGGTGGAATATTAATTCAGTAATTTTAAATTCATCCCTCAAAGAAACAACCCAGAAGAATTCAAAAAAAATCCAGTGCAATGCTGTGTCTTTTACTAGCCTAGGCTATAATGTCCTTGAGGAGTTTTGCTCCTCAAGGTCACCTTGCAGCACTGTTTGCAGTCATGGTTCTGGTTAGGCAAAGTTGTGAAAGGTCCACCCTGGCATCACCATAAGACTGTGCGTTCAGTAGTGGTTTTAGATATCAGATTCTGGGAGGAAAGGTACCTTGATAAGAGTGTTCAAATACAAATTAAAAGATTTTAATATCAATGGTCAGGAAACTGGGGATGTGCTTCCCCCTACCCAATTCTGCCATTGCATGCATTAGACTATTCAGTTTTTTGCTTCCAAATATAACTTTTGCTGCTGTCATATTTGCATCCTGGTATCACCCCTCCCCTACCCACAATGAGGCAATAAACAGTCCTGGGCTAAATATCAAGATTTACTGATTATTATTATTTTGCATATTTAATTGGCTTTATTTTGGCAATATGAAATAAGCACAAAAAATAGTAGAACCCCCCCCCCCCCAAAAAAAAGAAAAAAAACAACAAACCTTTGCACATGACCTAAGATTAAACATGGCTGCAAAGTTGGTAATGCTGTCAGGTTTCTTGAATGCTGACAAAGTGACTTAGTACATAATCCCCTTTTCTAAGGCAGGGCTACTCAAAGGAGTGCTTATAAATCAAGCTTATATCTTAAATTTTATGTTTCTTCTCATTTTTGGTGCAATTTTTCAAAGAATGCAGTGCAAATACTTATGCTTGTATCTCAAATCGGTAAAGGGCTATAAAAGGGTTCAATACCGGCTATTATCATTAGTTTTTTTTTTTAAATGGAGGCAATTCATATTGAAGGGTGGTAGTATAAACTTTGGAGTAGACTTAGTTGATTGAAAATTAAAAGTTTTAATGCCATTCATAAGAATCAATAGTGATTAAAGAGCAACCAGCCTTGCCCTGGCTTTTTCTTCAGATGCATCTAATCAAAATTTTGAGATACCTATTTTGTTCAAAATAGCCCTAAGATCAAATAACAAGGCCCCTAGGGCTGATAACCCCCCAGGGCAAGGGTAGTAATTTTTGTGAGTTGTCCTTTGTTAACATACAAGAAGTGTTTATTAATTAAGACTCATTCTATTGCAGACACTAGTAGTTCACACACATACCAAAACAAGTGCATGTGTTTTGTACAAGTATGTCTAAATAATTCTGTTCTTGGTTTCAAAGTCATTAAGATTATCAACTTGACTGCAGTATGTGAAGTTTGCTCAGTGATATGGTATTTGTCAGCAAGGAACCAGTATGGTACATAGATTCATCTACATATTTGGGAAGTGTATAGTGACACTTGTACAAGTGAAAGCAAAGTGCATAAGTGGTTATGAAAAATTAAAACATGGCTATGACAATATCCATAGTGAGGATGACTCTGCTTGCTCTTCTTTGATTACAGACAATTTGGTGGCTTCAGTTGAAGCAAGGATCTGTGAGAACAGATTCTTCTGCATAACAGGTCTGTCAAACAAATTTTCTCAGGTTTCAAGATCAGTGCTTTACAAAATTGTTTTTCAGCACCTGCAATGTAGGAAACTGTGCTCCTGGGTTCTTAAAACTCTTAACAGAGTACCCTAAAAATCAAAGATTTGAGCATGCAACAATGTTCTTCACTTGGTATCACAGAGGAGGTGATGGTTTCTTGAGTCAGGACATAACTGAAGTTGAAATATGGGATGTGCATATCCTGAATCAAAGTAACAGAGCATTGAATGGAGATACACACACCCTCTTCTGATGGTAAAGGCCAAACAGACTGTCCCACCACAAAATCATCACATTGGTGTTTTGAGATAGACATGGTGTTTTATTGGTTAACTTCATGCAACAAAGAACCACTATCAATGCATAAGCATACTGCCAAACCCTGAGAAAGTAACACAGAATGGCTCAAAACAAAAGGGATGGCATGCTGACTAAGGAAATTGTCAGCATGGTGATTATTTAAGCAAATATTAAAAAGGGATGCTGAACAGAATCAAAGCACACTATGTGCTTGCTGATTATGAAAAGGTAATATCAGTAATATCTAAGGAAAGGCTCTGGGCATTAAGTTGAAACTTCAAGGTATATTTAGAGGATTTTGAAGAGAGACTAGAGGACAACAAGCCCCCACTCCTTTCCTTTTGCCCCTCTGCTTAATTGATCAAAATTTTGAATTTGTCATTTTGTTCAAAGTACTAGCAGTCAAAATGTTTAATAGCTATGCCTCCAGGGATGTTGTGTCCCCCTCACAGCCCTAGGGTAAGAATTGTAGATTATGCAATTTACCCATTGTTAGTATTCAGGATTTATCATTATGAAAAGGGGAAATGTTTGATTTCGGGTGTATCTGAGAAGACTAAGGGTAATAAGGTGAAACTTTGGAGAATGTTTAGGCATGTGCTATGCTAAACAAAAAGACACTTTGTGCATCCTGCTTATCAAAAAGGAGGATCTGCAATATTTTAAGAATAGCTGAGGTATTAAGTTAAATCTTCCAGTGCCTCTTGAGGGGGGTGTTGAAAAGTGGTTGGAGGACTGTCAGTCCCTACTTTGCCCTTTTTGTTTGCCATCCCTCCAAAAATATTCAATTAAAATTTAGAAATAACCTTCTTGTTCAAAATAGTCTGAAGATAAATTAAGTATGCCCACAGGGATGACATAATCCCCTACAGGTTTGAGGGAGATGCCAAATGCAATAAAACACACTGTGTGTATACTGGTTGTCAGAAAGGTTTATCAGCAATATCTAAGCATAAGCTAAGGGTATTAAATTCAAAATTTCAAGGGATGTTGAAGAGCTATCAGAGGGCAACTTGTCCCCTTGCCCTTTTGAGATACCCCCCCTCCCTCGTCACTGAACAACATTTTGAAAAAGTGATTTTGTTCAAAGCAGTTAAATTGTCAATTAACTATGCCTCTGGGGATGCAATGCCTCACACAGCCCCTGGGCAAGGATTGTAAGTTATACAATTTTTCCTTTTTTACATGCAGGATTTATTGTTGGGAAAAGCATGAGTTTTTAATTCTGGTCATGTTTGCAAAGGTTAAGGGTATTAAGGAGAAACTTTGGGGAATATTGAAGGGCATGTTAAACTAAGTCAAAAGATACCATGTATATCCAGTTTATCAAAAAGACATATCTACAATATCTCAAGCATGGCCAAGTAAGTTTGAACTTTCAGGGGATGTTGAAGAGGATATTAAGAAATAATCAGAGGGCAACCAGTCACCCTCCCATTTTATTTATATCTGCCCTCCCTCCAAAGATATCTGATCAAAATTTGGAAAAGATATCCTGTTCAAAACATTCGAAAAGTCAAGTAATATTTCATCTGGAGATGACTCTACAGCCCCCACAACCTCTGGGGCAAGTTTTCTAAGTTAAATAAGTTGTCCATTGCTTATGTATAAGGTTGGTTCTTAGGAAAAAGGTGTCTCGTTTGGTTCTGAGTCTCCAAAAAGATAAGGATATTACAGTAAAACTTTTAGAATATGATGAGGGATAAGTCCAAACATGCTATAGGGCTTGTCTAAAGGACACAATAGCAATATTTAAGGATCAGCTAAGGGTATTAAGCTGAAATTTTAGGGGCATGTTGAGAGGGATGTTGAAAAGGGAACGGAGGGCCACCAGCCCCCCTTCTTTTTTGTTTTTTTAGTTGCACCCTGAACACTCATAGAAATCTTAAAATTCCATTTTAGTTAAAGTAATCACAATGTCCAATAGCTATACCTCTGGGGATGTCATACCCTTGAAGCCCCCAGGGTAAGGAATTTAAATTATGCAATTTGTTAATTTTTACATGCAGGATTTTTCATTGGGAAAGGGGGAATACTTGATCCAAAAAGGGTAAGGGTACTGAAGTTAAATTTCATGATATTTTGAGCGGTATGTTGAGCGAAATCAAGGGTAATTATCTGCATTCAAGTTATCAAATACATAACTGGAATATACTGGGAATGGGTAAGACAAATAACTTGAAACTTTCAGTCCCACTATTACTACTATTGAGGCTGCAAATATGTCTGGTTGTGACTGCGACTGCTTCTTACTTTGACAACTTGCAACTGTTGGCAATGGCTACTACATCCACTTGTGACTACTTTGAGGGAATGTTTAACAAAACCAAAACTCATTATGTGCATGTTGGATCCCAAAAGGGCATATCAGCAACATCGTAGGAACAGGTGAGGGGATTAAGTTGAAACTCTTAACACAAGTCAAAATTATGAAATAGCCACTCTGTTCAAATTGGTCTATAGGCATTCAATTTTTTAATTTCTTTGAAACATAAGTATTACTAATACCAAAAATGGCACGAAAAATATCCTGTACAATAAATCTTGCAAAACCCTTGGTGGGTTTATTAGTCTTTAAACATTCATTTCGAGTTATTGCTGTTTCAAGTAAATTTTTGTCTGATTTTTAGGAGGCCAGAGTTCTGGCACACTGATGATATTGTCTTTGAGGAAAAATAAAAAAAAAAACTATTTTTTTTATGAAAGTAAGGTGAAACTTAAAACAAACCAATATTACTGCTTTCCAGTCTGTGCAACATGTTTTTGAGAATCTATTTCAAACAAACTGGATCGAAATATTTTCTTATATCCATAGAATTATGAAAAACTAAAACTCTACGGAAAACTAAGCTGGCTCGAGTTTTTTTTTTTTTGTTAGAGAATTAAAAATATGTAGTAAAATTTATTGATTTCATGGCTGGTAAAAAGACTATTCAGAAATTTATAAATTAACCTTTTATTTTCTGCAGGCCCCTCAAGGATTTTTTGCTCCTAATTTCGTTTTGTTGCATTGATTTTGTGTTTTCAGTAAAGCACCAAATTTTCAGAATTCTACACATATAGAGAAATACTACAAGAATTTTTATTTGGAACAGGTTTTAAAATATATGTTGCATGAACTGTGGAGCAGTAGTTTTTGTTTGTTTCAAGTCTCAATTCCGCTCTTTACTGTCATCAGATAAACTTGCTTTTAGAAAAAAAATGTGCGTTTTCACTAACTAGGGACACTTAAGTCACCTGTTTATTTTTCAAACGATGGCATTGGTTTTGTGTTTTCAGTAAAGCACATAATTTTCAGAATTCTACAAATATAGAGAAATACCACGAGAATTTTTATTTGCGACCGTTTTTAAAATACATGTTGCATCAACTGTGTAGCAGTACTTTTTGTTTGTTTCAAGTCTCAATCCAACTCTTTACTTTTATCAGATAAATTTGCTTTTAAAAAATGTGCATTTTCACTGACTAGAGACACTTAAATCACCTATATACTTTATCCACACAACAAAGAGTAATTTAAAATTCCAAATGTAACTCATGTCATGGGCTTCAACCGGTTGGCTCACTCTCTCAGGGGTCTTTTGGTTTGATTTATGGAGTTGTCACCGTGTTTTATGTTTCAGGAGTTTCAAGCTTTGGTCAAAATTCTGGAAATTCGATTTTGTTATTAAAAATATTGCTCTGTTAAATCTATACAGAGTCAGGAAATTTATAAAGATTTTAGAAAACTGAAGGACATTAAAAATCATTTTGGTCATCATGGTACTCTTTTTAATGTTAATAATTTTTGTTTGTTCCCTTTACCACGCTGCAATAACATGGGTATCATCAAACAAAAGCACAAAGAGACCACAACACCAAAAACCACAAATGATGAGCCATCACCTCAACTTCAGGACACTGTTGACACCTGACATAGTAGGGCACAAAGGAGTTTTAAAATCTTGTGTTGAGTGCGTAGGCGAGCATTCCAATAGTTTTTTTCCTCTTTCAGATTCGCCAACCTTGTTTTGTGTGCGTGGGTCTCTGAAGTAAACGGAAGCAGGATATCTCTGTGTGTTGAGGACTTCAGGATGTCAGTTCCAAGCTTCATCAGCATTTCATTCCTCTTTTCATCCAGGGTTGGGAGCTTGAGTTGGCTCAAGCTTTGTTCATAATTTTTTGTAATTTGGCCCAAGAATTATTTTGCAGGCTCTCTTCTTAATATTTCCCAGTTAGTTTATGTGCTTCTTTGTATTTAACAGGTCCCAGATAGGACAGCTGTACATTATTATAGGCATTACACAAGTTTTATAGCACGAAAGAAAGAGTTGCTCTGTTATTCCAAACCTTCTTAGATTTGCGAGGGATTTTAGAAAACCAGCTGCTTTTGCTGTGATCTGGCTGATGTGATCTCCAAACAAGAGATTGTCACTTAATGTGATACCAAATATTTTTTCTGATTTCTTTGTTTGGAGAAGTGCAGATTCGTTTATGCTCTTCTTCTTCAGGAAGTTGACGTGTATTACACAGCTTTTCTCAAGGATTATTTGGAGCTTCACTTGATCAGCTTGATGTAGAAGATCTGAAACATGGGTTATGAGCGGATTGGGTGTTTGTGACAGCAGGCCTAGCGAAAGATCATCTGGGAATTTACGCCTCTATTTGTGTTGCCTCATCAGTCGGTTGATGACTATAACGATTAAGATGGGATCTAACATGCTTCCTTGGACTGCTCCACATATGATGTCTTGGAAGTTGGATGTTTCCGCATTTTGAGACGTATGCACTGTTGACGACCAGAAAGGAAACGGACTTCAAGGGCACAGGCTTCATTGATTACAGTCTCATGATCAGGTAGATCAAAAACTTTCAAGAAACCAGAAATGATTATTTCAGCTGCAAAATATTTATATGATTTCAGAAATGATTTAAATGATTCTAGGTGTAGATTCTAGTAGATCATGAAGTAATCTGACCAAATAATGAGCTGTGCTGTTTCCTCGACGTAAACCTAACTGTGTATGGTCGATTTTGTGTTCTACTTCTGCTAGTAGCCACTGTAAAATAAAATATTCAGACTTTTGAAATGATTGGTGTCTTTGAAATTAGCTGAGATCAAATGGTGAGGCGGTTGATGTTTTCTTTGGAATTGGTGTGATAAATGCCTTTTTGAACTTGCCTGGGAAAATGATTCCCAGTAGGTACTAGTTATACACCATAGCCAACGGTGTAGCCAGTAAGAGGGAGGTTGCATTTATCAGCCTTATAGGAATTTCACCAGGTACGAATATTTCATAATGTCTAGGTTTTCGAGTTTTTCTTGGACCTGGGAAACTGTGATAGTAGGGATGGTTTCAATTGGACCATTCTGTGACAAAGTCTTGAGGTGAGGGCGTTGGCGGCAAATATTTGAAAAATGCGCATTAATTGTTTCTGTGGTTATATTTTCTCCTTGCTGGTTCCTCAGGATGGATTTAGACTTATGCTGTCCCATTAATTTCCATACAGTTGTATGAAACTCTCTTTGGTCACTGGCTGACAACTTAGCAATAATTTGGTATCCACACCGACGTCTAGCTTGCTTTGGTAGTCTAACTACTATGTTTCTGTTCTGTTTATATTCGTCAGAGTGTGCCTTTGTCTCATATAGCATTTCTCGCTCTGCCATTGCTGTTTTAATTGCTGGAGTAACCCTTGATTTATTCTGTGCCCCAATTGTAACTCGCTTTTCAGGGAAGAGTCGTTCTTACTCTCGAATCGTTTGCTCATAGAGGAGTTTGGTCATGCTGTTAGTGTCTTTGTTATATCTAACCTGTAGATATAAACATTACTATTCAAATGAGTTCTTACCTTGTTCTCTATGATGTTCCAGTGCCCAGTTAGCAATAAAGAGGAGAACAAAGCAGAAGAAAAAGAGGGGACACATGAGGGTTTCCCATGCAAAAAGGATTTTCCTTGTTGTTCAAAGTGGGGTGGAGAGCCTTATATAACGAGTAGATTTAATTACCTTTCAAATGAGTCCTTAAAACAGTTCTTAATGATGTTCTAGCGCCCAGCTAGCAAAAAAGAAAAAAAAAAACAGAAGAAAAATGGGTTTACTTGGCAAAAAGTGATTTTCCTTATTTTTCAAAGAGGAGCGGAGGGGGGCTGTAAATCTCTTGCTTTGGGTTTTCAATCATTGTGACTCCATTGAAGCATTTTTATTTTGATTGGATGCTATTTTTGATGGATTTACAACTTTTCTTCGAAATTTCTATAAATTAGTTTTCCCAATAACATTTTACTATTAAGATCAATTGAAATAATTTGAATAATTGGATTAGATAGAAATAAAAAAAAATTCTTTTTTTTTTACAGCGTATTAGATATAGGTTGGGTAGTAGTTTAGCTAGGGCCTTCATCCAGGAGACTTGAGAGACATAAGAAAATATAATACACTATAGGAAAAACTGGCTGAACATTAACTATAGGATCTGGAATGACGGGGGTAGGAACAGCAGAGTCCTTTTGAATAGTTGTTTCTTCTGCTTGAAAAGTAATATTTGTGTCTTTTACCCACCTTTCCAACATACCAGCCTTTTGTAGGCTACTGGAGTATATTTTTTGAAGAATTGGTCAATTTCAGAATGCGGGCCCGAGTGATTTATATTCTCTCCCCTAAAATACATTAAATTTTTTTTTTTCATGCCAATCAGCTCAGTTTCTTATTTACTTGCTACATTTATGCATCTTCAACTTGGTCCACAGTACGTCCCATTCCCCATCAGCTAAATTGGTTTCATTCAGTGGTCTCACCAGTAAGACATTGGTTAAGCTGCACTTATTTGACTGGTATTATGCTAATTGTAAGATACCTTTTTATGTTATTTGGTAAGGAAGGGAAAGCCCTCAAGAGTTCCTTTGTTATCTTTTTGGTTCTTTCCCTGTAAATAGGTTTTTAATTGCACAACAATGTCAACAGAATTCTTTTTATTCCGCATTACTGTTTCTTTTTTAGGTTTCCAACCAAGCCAAACAGCCCGGCATCACCAGTCTCATGTTGTTGATCTTGTCCAAACTGCCTTGGAAGAAGCAAAGGTAGTAAATCTGACTAAATATAATCAGTTAAGCATAACTGATTCCTGAGAACATGACTTTTATAGTTATATGTAGTGGAGACTGATTCTCTCAGGATCCCTCCCCCTTCTCATCTAGGAATTATCCAAAATTCATACTAAAGTACTTGGAACTGGTTATTGGGTACATATTTTTTGAAGAAGCATGCGGTAACCACTGAAATGATTATTCTCTTTGTACAAAATCAAGACTGTGTGTGCCTGTGGGAATTCATGTCAGGAATCAACTAGAGAAATATAGTATTGCACCAAAATTAAATCTGCCTTGAGTATACAAAACATAAATAGAACCCCACAAAACTAGTGAATAACTGTATCTCCTCTCCTGAGAGCTCTCAGACCTTGCCTATGGGACCTACTACTACTGCTACTAATAACTCAACGCAGCACCAAGTCGCCTAAGGCCAACACAGCTACGCACGCTCCTCCTCCAACACAATCTATTCAAGGCCTCCCTCTTTACATCCTCCCAGGAAGTTCCCATTTCCATCTTTGTTTATGACATCCTCCCACCCCAAACGAGGACGACCTGCTTTCCGCTTAGCCCCAGACGGTTATAATTTTTCTGCTTGAAAATTTGTGCATGCCTCAAATATAAATTCCTGACGTAGTACGACATCTAGAATCTATTTTAAAAATTAATTTCATTGATGTATATTCCTACGCTATTAATTCCTTTAAAAAAAAAAAATTTTTGGGTTGTACACTGCCTCTGACCAAAAATGCATACAAGGTTAGTGGAGGAAAGTGCCGTGACAAAATCTAGTTAATTAGAAAAGTTTGTGCTATAATATTTCTGTCAGACAATTAAACTAATAAATTAGTATCTGATGTTTAGACTATAAACACAAAACTGTGACGAAAAAAATACATTGAAAGTGATTACTGACCTGTGTATGCTTTTTAATATTAACTTCAAAAATCATCTCGTTTTTTTTATTATGCTACATTTTCCGAAAAGTTGTATTTTACTTTGATTCATATATTTTTTGAAGGGGAGGGAGGGTGGTTAAATTTCTCTCTTCTCTATCTGACCATCATTATGCTATGAGAGAACCTATAAAATATTGCTCTTATGACACATCCCCGTTGTCCTCCTGTCCTTCTTGTTGCAACTAGCACAGCTGCGCAAACTCTTGTTTTCGTTTTCAGACCTACAGGAATACCTGATAAGCATGTTAATCGGCAACAGGGATGTCAAGCATGAGGGAGGGGGACCACCCCCCTCTAATCTGGAACTTTTTTGTGATTTGGTAAAATGCTTTGACAATGGGCCTTGGTTCTACGAGCTCAAATTTTAAAATAAGTAAATGATGTAATGAAACCAACAATAAAAGAAGGTGAAAACACAAACTTTGTATCCCCTGAAATCTCGGCGCGCTGAAATAACTATCTATCAATCTTTTAGTCTCAGTTGATAAAATGGTTCTAAAGAAAGAAGACTTCTTTACAATTCAGAATTCCTGTGATATGGAGGAAACTGAAAAATCACTGTGATGGCTGTTCCTTTTGTTCCTGCCATGTCTTTAAGTGCAACAGTACAAATAAAAAGCTAATCACTTATCCTGACAACATCCCTTCGGCTATAGGCTACATCCATTCTTCATGGACCTGATGAGTTAGTCCCTTTGCCTGCTACTAAATTGCCAGTCATCTCCTTAGATTCTTGAGAATCAGAAAATCCGGAGGTTCAAGGCCTATGGAGGCTACTCGGCTTAGCTCTCTTAGTTTGAGCTTAATTATCTGACTAGAGATATGGGCCTTTTGAAAGAGACAGTGGAATTGTTGATCTCTAGATTGAAAGAAAAACACAGATTGACCAAAGGATTTTATCAACAGAAGAATTGTGAACAAGCTAATTTTAAAAAAAAGTACTTTGATGAAGAGGAGAACCTGGTCTTTTGTCCTTGTATTACTGGATTGATGGACACACTTGGTCCAAACTATGTCAAAGATAAATCAAGACTGTTTTTAGATTCATCGAAAAGGAGCATTAAGGCTTTCTTTCTTTATCATAAAAGCCACTGTGCATCTGTAGCTGTTGGACACCCAATGCACTTAAAAGAACGATATAAATACCTGGTGCTCAGCCTAAAAATAGTTAGCTATGTTGACCATGATTGAACCACTCGCAGTGGTTTGAACGTTATCTACAAGATTTTTGGTATTACAGGAGGATGTACAAAGTTACCAAGTTTCATCCATGATTGGGACGGCTGAAATAAGGCAGCTTCAAGAAAAGAAGAATGACAAAATAGACCACATTTGTAACCAGGTACCCAGAATGTCATTAGGAACAGCTTAGCTGATCCTATGAAAGGTATTGCTACTCAATTTGCAGATGCAATTAGGTATAATGAAACAATTTTCGAGGCTATTCCAAAAGATGGCGGTTTTTTTCATATTCTAGCAGGAACAATTTCCAGATTTATCTGAAGCCAAGTTGGAAGAGAGAATTGTTTTTGGTCCAGTTACCCGGAAGCTAAAGGGGTATAAAATTGTATACTAGCATGGCAACAAAGGAAACTTTAAAGGCCACATGGGTGGCCTTTAAAGATGCTGTCAATAAATTTTAGGGTAATTATCATGATACTGACTATAACCAATCGTTATGCATATAATGGACACGCTCAAGTGTTTGGTTCCTCATTAAGTCTTAAAATATATTTCCATTGCTCAGATTTGCTGTTTTCCCCCAAAAATGTGGGATCAATGTGAGGAGAAGAGGGTGAAAGGCTCCATTAAGGCATCAAAGATGCAGGGAATAGATATAAGAAAAATGGGATAAGAACAACCCCACTTATTATTGTTGAATACTTACAGGTGATAGACCTAAGACTGATTATAAGAGAACTGTCTGCTTATATAGGAGCTCCTTTTTGTTTTGTTTTTACGCTGTTTAAAACTTCTTTCACACTTTCAGTTCCATTTACATTATATCTCTTGCTCTTGGTCAATTTATTTTATGTAAGTTGCCTTAGTAAAAACAAATTTTAGTAGTATATTGGTTACTTTCTTCTAACAATCGCTCCATAATTTGATGAAAAACATTTAAACTCAAGTAGAGTTGTTTTTTTTCTCGACCTGAAGGGGCTCTTGCAATTTGGCAACAGTGGTTTCAAACCATTTAAACCTACAAAAAATAAGTGAAAAATAAAGGATTTGTTGTTAAATAGGATTTTAATCAAAATATCAATATTAATTTTTGAAAATATTTTCTTGTAATTGGAAAAATAAGGGATATTTTTGAAATCAGTACACCAAGTAATTTAAAACTCGGTAAAAACGTATCTTGCCCTTTTAAATAACTCCAATTTTGCAGGCCTGTGTAAGCAGTTCAAACTAAAAGTCACAAAATGCAAAAGAAGGTCCAGATTCCTGTAGAAACTGTTGTAAAATTTATGATGATTAACTGTTCTGGACTTATTCTAGCATATATGGCTTAAAGTAAATATTCCAAGGGACTGCACCAGTTATCTCCGTATCTCCCTTGTTTTCATGTGGGGTATACAAATAGTGGTGCTGGGACCTCTTCCAGGACCTTACCCTCCCCAAAAATTCACCATGATGTCCCCCGTATGTGTGGGATAAGCTATATAAGTAATTAGTATATTCGTATAATAAATCGAAATCTATACTATTGTGTTTTTTTATTTTTTAAGACTTGAAAGTGGAATTGTTTTGAGAAGTAGAATAATATATCAAATGTGATGCCAATTCTGACTCCAGGAAATCTTCTGGTGTTTGTTACAATGAGTTGTTCCATCACCAGTAGTATCAATATTAAATATTGTTCTGGCATAATTTTTATTTTAAATGAAAGCTATGTTTTCCTGGAAATTTATTAAGCCACTCTGTATAGTGAAGCTGTTATCTTTGGTTTAACTGAGTGTGTTTTTTTTTTCAGAAACTTGTCTTGTTCATAAAAGACAGTGGATTTTTATGTTGTGCTTTACGAAAAAATCGAACTTTTTTAATTTATTAGTTTTATTAACTATTTACATATTGTAATACTAGAAGAGAAAAATCCATTGTTGAAAATGGAATAAGGTCACCAGTAGGAAAAGAAATTACTGATAATTTGGACCAATATTCACGATTCGTCCTCAGCACTAACAAGGGGAAAAATGAAGGAGGACGGAAAAGAAACTTATCGTGTCCGTGTGAATAAAACAATAATGGGAAAACCAAACAATAAAAGTGACACAAAACGTAATATAAACAAAACAAAATATAAAAAGAATCTATGATGTACATTTCGAGAAGCTAACCGACCATCTAAGTTTCATTTTTAAGCTTTCACCAGAAGATGTTGACATGATAGCCTATACGAAAGGTCCTGGTATGGGTGCGCCTCTTGTATCAGTTGCCATTGTGGCTCGAACATTATCCCAACTGTGGAAAGTACCAATTGTTGGTGTCAATCACTGTATTGGCCGTAAGTAATTTCTCTATTGCATCTTTAAAGTTATGTTGATTTGGCCTATAAACTTTTTCATGTTTGCAGGTCATTTTAAGTCAGGTATTACCTGGAATCCGTATGAGGACACTAGGTTTATACATCATGAAAGGTTGTGGTCAGGTGGCATGAGCAATTGTAAGAATGATCAAATTTTCGATTTAGTTTTTCTTCTTCAACAGTAATTTCCTAGTTTTAAGAATATTCTAAACAATTCAAATGGACAAAACTTTATACACAGATAAAATTTATGCTCTTAAGAAAACAAAAATACTGCTTAGGCCAGGAGATTCGATGAATAATTTTTTGACTGCTTAGAATAATTTTACTAAATAGTCTAAATTAAATACTATTTGTAGTTTGAGTACTTTGTATATTTTGATTTAATGCTGGCACACTGCAATCCTTGTAATTTTCAATTGTTATTATTGAACTATTAGGGCCGTTTCCTAAATAATCGCTGAACAATAATGAGTCACAAACGATAAAGTATGTCTATCTGCGTGAAGTGGGGAGAAAGGGATTGGAAGAAGTACTTGCTCAATACCTTCAATATAGAGTATGGAATCTTTTGTATCAGTTTGATTTTCAGTTGGATGACATGGCCGTCGTTTTTGAATTATATAACAACTTACGTTTGTTTTCTAACATCTAAATTTCAATGCTAGCATCATATTTCTATTCACTGACGCCAGAAGTCCTCAATTTCTATTTCTGGTAAAAATTTAACGCAACTTCCTAAGTGTATGTATGTTACCGTGAATATTCGAAATCTGTGAATGTCGACATTCATCAGTGAATGTCGACATTCACCAGTGAATGTTCCGAAATACCTTTTTTTCCTTGGATTTAGTCAGCATTGCCAGTATAATTTTTCAATTTAATGCAAGGTTTGATGTTGTATTAAGTTAGGTTTGGTTAGTTTGGGTTAGGTTAGCTTAGGTTTTTAACCCGTTTCTGATATTTATAACCAAATTTAAACTAACACAATTTAAACTAACGTAAACTGACATTATCTAACCAAAATTTAACTTTACCGTCGTAGCTTGCATAAGATTGAAAAAGCTGACTCAAAGCTATTTGAATCCAACCAGAGACAAAGGAATTTCGGACAATCACCAGTAAGTGTCGACATTAACTGGATGTTGGACATTCACGGTAACATGTACATTTGAAATGTTTGATTTGGATAGTTCTGCTTCGCTTTAAATCATTTTCAATGATCAGATTAAAATGTTTTGAACCTTTAAGAGAAAGGGTTATAGTTTTAGCACGTGAGAGGATCTGTTGTTCAATTTTTAATTCTTAGATTAATAATTAAGAAGTCTCTAAACAAGTTCCCGTGGCAGATATAGTTTCCTCTCTAGAGTCCTCTTTGCATAAATACTACCCATCTGTTCCTAGCGCTGATAAAGTTAGGTTTCACCAATACCCTTTATAACAGCCAAAAAAGGCTAAGTCTCCACCCACTTTCTCATCAAACAATTTGCACGATATAAAAATATTATCTAATCTCCACAAAGACCCGTCTATTATAATAACCAAAGCGGACAAAAGTAATTTACTTGTTGCCATGGATACGACAGACTATGACAACAAAATCTATTCACATTTAAATGACACAACTACATATATAACAAAACTCAGGATCCTACTGATCAGTTTGCTAATAATATTATAAATGAATTCAAGTAGCTAAAACAGAATGGTAAAATCACCTCATGATGATATAGTAAATTTTTTCCCCGTGGTAGTTTCTGTCCAAAATTCTGCGGTTTACAAAAAATACGTAAACAAGGCATTCCCTGAAGACCTGTTGTAGCAGTTACTAAAACCCCGCTTTAAATATTGGAAAACGGCTTTGCACATGCTTCAAACCTTTACTGTATTCTCAAACTTCCTATATTGTTAATTTGGTAGATTTAGTTAAAAATCTTAATAACACAAGTATTTCAGAAAACACAATGCTTAGTAGTTTTGACATTGTTTCCATGTGTACGAATATAGATGTGACTATTTCTAAGAAACTATTAAAAAACAAAATAGACGAAAATTATCACTTAATCGAAGATTCAGCGACAGGAATTGTTTGTGAAGTTTTAATGACTCTTGTAAAAATTCGTAATAAGTTTTCAGTGTATTTTCAGTTTCGTGATTCCTTTTATCAGCATATTAACGGGCTACCAATGGGAGCACCTTCATCCGGGATACTGGCAAATATTTATATTGAGAACCTTGAAACTTGGGCATTAAATTCTTATTTTTTAAAATATGTCTGATGGGGTCGCTGCATGAATGATGTAAGTTTGCTATGGAATTATGGGGAACTTCAACTTCGGGGTTTCTTACATCATCATAATACTTATGATAGAAATTTGCAGTTTACCCTAGAAATTGAAATTGAAAATAAACCACAGTTTTTAGATGCGTTAATTATTTGTAATACTTAGAAACTGGATTTTACTATCTGTAGAAAACCAACGCAAAATAATAGGTATCTTCATTTTAATTCAAATCCCCCCCACAAGTTAAAACAGCAGTTGTAACTTCTCTCATTGATCGTGTCCTAAAAACAGAAATAAATTTTGTCAGAGATATTCTTTTTGGTAACGTATACCCATTCCATTCGTCAATAATACAATTAACCGTAGACTAAAAAGACATTCCCTTAAAATCAAAGAAATTTCTCAATGTTAGGTTCCTAATAGCCCTCAAATATAATATATCTTCCGTACATCCTAAAAATCAAAACAAAATTAAAAAATGTTTGCCAAAGTAATAATCTGTATGTAGTTTTCACTAATAATTTTAAAATCAAGATTTCTTAAACTCCGGTAAAGATAAAACCCCAGCTACTCGCTACTCTACAAAGAGGGATTTATCAAATACCATGCGACTGTGGTAATTACTATGTTGGCAGAACTCATCGTAATCTAGAAAAACGCCTACACCAGCATAAAGAAGACACAGACAAAGCATGAATTTCTAATAGTTCTAATAACACCTTTGATTCTACTTTGGCTAGCCATATATTTAATAATCCCAGCCCCACTATACTTTTGAAAAATCTGCTCTCATTAGTAAATATTTGGGGATAAACCAGGTGGTTTAGGAATCAATCGAAATTACACTCAAAACAAATAATAATATTTATCTAAATAGGGACTTAGGGGAATATTCACTAAATTTCATATACTCAAGTTTAATTAAAAATGATCTAACGAAATATTTTACTAAACCAATTGAAAATAGTGTTGAACCTGTTACAAAAAGGCCTTTAAGGCTAGCTACCAAAAAAGCAAGATTAGCTTTGAAAGCTTATGTCTAATTATTTTATTTTATTTCGTTTGAATGAATTCATCATCTCATATCATTTTATTTATCAGTCTGGGTTGAACTTCGCTGAAGTAAGGATGTTAGAGCTGTTTTAAAAAGTTTTCTTTAAATCATATTTATTTTTAAAATTCGAATTTTAGTGTAACTTGTGGTGAGTATGGCCCTTGGACATATGGCCGAAATATTCACTGAATCGAATTCAACTGTCCTTAGAAAATTTCTGTACTGTTTCCAAGTTATGTTTGTTAGTTTTATAGATGAAAGAATGACTAAACAAGTCTTCGAACTGAGACTTGAATGTTGTAAGCTACTATAATAAAAGTAGTCAAGCGTGATTCTGAAGCGGGGTACTTCGAAAAGTTGGCGAAGATGTGTTAGATGCTTTCCAGAAGAACTATATAATGATAGTTTTAACTAATCGTTTGCATGATCGTGTATCAAACAATATATTGCAGGAAGTTGTGGCTCTACCCTCCTTTTTGGGTCTATAATGAAGGAAAGTTAAAAATGGTTAGGCCATCCTTTACTCATAAAGGATGGTAGATTGCCAAAGATTGTTTCTTTTGGTCATCTATTTGGTGCCGAATGGAAAAGCATGTCTTCCTTGAATGGTGTGAGAAGAAGTCATTTATGGAAGGATTGAAATGAAGTTGAGCTACCAAAAGAGGGGTGAAGAGTGAATATCTGAACGGATTGGGTGGAGGAGGAGTGTTCAAGCTATGATTGCAACAGGAGGCTTGCTGTTGTAATGGGTTGTTTTTATCAGTAGTAGTAGTTTTAGTAGTAATAGTTTCCCTAAGTGATCCACGATAATAGTAGTAGTTGTATTAGTAATAGGTTCCCTAAGTGATCCACGAATGATCTTGAGTCAATGGGGGAACAGCATACGTTTATTTGTAAATTTTTTGGCTGGGCAACTGGAAGCAGTAGGGATGAAGGATCTCATCTTGAGTGTTCCATTCATGCAGGTTGAAAATCGTTTTATGAATATGATTTCACCTAGGTGTGATATATCCAAATATCACTTAAAATGGATCTTTTGAGACTTTGGTCTTGTTTTGGCTATTTGTCCAATGTTGGGCCCTCGCCCTTGGGTCCGCATATCAACCTGGAGGTAAATCTTGTACCTTTCAGCCCTTTTAGTAAAACTAAGTTCAGGATGAAAGCATAGATTTCAAAATTAATGTTAAGAAGATTAAGGCGCTAAGAGTAGGAATAAGTGAAGGTGAAAAGGTGATGATGAGTAACGAGAAGATCAATCAAGTCGACAGTTTCGTATATCTAGGTAGTATTATTAATAAAGACGGTGGCTGCAGCGGAAATTTTAAAAGCAGAATAGCTAATTCCATGGGTGTTTTTTCATAGTTAAAAAAAAAAATTGGATAAATATGAAGATAATTCTGTGAACCAAGATGAGAATATTAAAAGCTACAGTTATGATAAAGATTAAAGTTTGGCTCTGAAGCGTGCGCGCTCTGAAGAACGGAGGAGAATTTTATAGAGGTTATCAGAGAAATTGCCTATGGATTATTTTGGGTACCCTACTAACTGACAGTATGTCGAACTGTAAGCTGTGCGGAAATATGGTTTAATCCCGCTTTCTAGCGCTATTGAAAGAAAGATTGAGATGGCTAGGATACGTTCTGCGGATAAAGGATGACAGATTGCTGAAGAATCTCCTTGTCGGCCCAACCGTCTGGGACGAAATGAGAAGAATGTCGTCCCTGAATAGGGTAGAGGATGTCGTAAGGAAATATTTAAGGTAAATGAGTACCTCCTGGGAGGGTGTAAAGATGGAGGCTTTGAAGAGATTGGGAAGGATGAGGAGCGTGTTTAGGGTTGTCGGCTTTAGATGGCTTTGTGCAGCAGTGAGATGTTGGCAATAGTAGCAGTACTAGGTATCTATAAATCTTGATCCGATATCAGCTGGGGCTATAGATTCGTCGGAGGCACAAGGAATGTTGAAAGTATCTCAGGTCACCCTGCAATCACTTTGGGTATGTTAAACTCACCAGAGCCTTTAATTTCTGATCGAACGGACGAATAAACAAATTATTTACTCAATTCATACACACAGTATAATACTACAGCAATATAGTACACCCCAACGAAGAGCTGGAGTCGCAATTTTTGCTTGTAATGAACATAAGAATTAGTTTACAACACGAAAAAGGGTAAATGAATTGAGGGAAAAAATCAAAAAATCAGGAAATTATACAGAAAAAGAAATACTGGGTATTCACTGCGTGGAAGTTAACATTGACATGGTAAAACATATAAAATCAATATTTTGGGTTCGTTTTGACAATTGTGTAAAGCAATTTGTAGTTGTTGGGTTTTCGGAGGGTAGTCATGGATGGTTATTTATTAGTTTTTTTCTCGTGTTATTGTCTATTGTTTTGCTTTTCTTTTCTTTCTCCCCACGATTCGCCCATATAGCCTTGCAGGGAGTTATTTTGACGTTTAAAGTTCTTGATGGTGTTATTGTGTGTATGTTTTTTTTTTGGTTTTGTTTTTTTGTTATATCTTTTTACTATTTTGTTAAAATTACAGTTTCAACATTAAATGATATTCAGCTTTAATAAAATTAATTCCTAAAAAAAATATTGGACTTGTTCTCCGTCACCTAAGCACAATAAATAATAATGATTATTAATTTCGACATTAACTTTTAATTACGCCATTTATAATTAAGACACTGATAATATTTGATGTATCAATCAATCGATATCTTTATTACTCAAAAGAACACTCAAGGGCTCAGAAATGGAGTAAAAACAAAAAAAGTAAACAAGAAAGAAAGGAATAGAAATACACACAAATAGAAACACTTACTATTTCGAATAATGTAATATATAATATAATATAAGTAAGATACAGATAATAACAAACAATCTACTGTCACATAGCAGGATGGAGACTTTTCGACTGATTCACCATGCCCAAATTTGAAATTGAAGCTCCTCAGACGCTAGTAGTGGCTTAGTTAACCCATGAGCCGAGACTAGATGTCTATTTCTAGCCCATAGGACATATATAGGAGGAACCTGCAAAATGAAAAAAATACACGGAATAACTTTTTATAGGGAACATGGCAAAAGTTTTGCAAGCACAGGTGAAAATACTCCTGATATAGGAGGCTTTACAGCGGACTAGTATGCAAACGCATTTCCAAGTTTCTCGCTTAGACGTGTGAAGAGGAGTGCCCATGGTGATTTCACATTACCTCCTATTGGAAAGCCAAGGTATTTGACGAATGATGATAACTGAACATTTTGATATCCTATTTTTTTGCAGTCAGCATTACCTTTAGGTTTACTAAAAGTAAGAACCTTGCTCTTTGACGCTATAAGCTCTAGACCGATTTTGACACATTCCTTACTAAGAATATAAAAATTCTCCTCAATAGACGACACAATTTTGCTTAAATTTAAAATATTTCTTGCATAATTGAGTATGGAATAAAACTAATTTTAATCTTTGTTTGGAGTCCAGTTACACTGTTATTGTACAAGGGGGGCGAAGTTACCCTACCGTGGCGCATTCTTTTTAAAACTCTAATCTTAGCCATACAGGTATCATAATCATCATTGGTAGGAACTTTCAAGGCAACACAGAAGCTAGCACACATATTTTTAAACACTTGATAAAGTGAGCGATCAAGACAACGGTGGTGCGTACTATACAATAAATGAGAATATAGGCCAGAGTCGAAAGCACAAGAAACATCTTGCCAATGTCGATTTCACGCTATCTGCCATTGGAAAACCAAGGTATTTAATGCAAGATGGTAACTGAACTTTCTGATATCCTAGTTCTATGCAGTCACTCGAACAGAGCAAGGGAGCTAGTAGCTCCTGGACTGTGGATAGTTTGCAAGAACGATGAGCTCACTGCTCTTCTTTATATAAATCAGAACATTAGCAAGTAAATAATGCACGTGCTCTTGGCTACGATCTTCCTTAAAACCAAAATGATGCCCAGGGGTAGAACTAACCCTATTTACGTCCTTTAACTCTAATGGTTCCAGCAACTTACTAAGAGCAAAGGAAACTATTATATGCCTAGAAGAGCAGAACTGTTTGCTATCTTTATATTTTTTATGCCATCAGTTAATCTACCTATAAAGAAAGATTCGCGAACAATATCAGAGTTAAAATAATTTTGCACTTGGCTGCCTTTGCAATTATTACATCATACTGGTTACTCGATTTTATTACTCGAAAGAGAAAGTTCAAAAATGGATCACTGTTCAAAATGAAGTTCAAAAAAATAAAGTTCAAAAATGGACAACTGTTGAAATGTTCCAAAATTTTGGAGGTTAAAAGGGCCCACTGAATTTCATAAGATGGCCAATTTAAGCCTGGTGGTGTTAGTTGACTCAACACTGACAACAGAGATTCACTACTCTACAAATAAACTTATTTTTAAGGAATTGTAATAATTTGCTTCTAATAGGCTAAAGGTCATATTAAGCTAAAATTTAGCGCTATAAACTTTATAACATTTTGAATTTGCTATTGTCTAAACCCGAAGAAACATGCTGTCACGCGGTAAATAAGTAGACCTACATCTTTTGAAAAGTCATATTGCTCTACATTGATCTTCTGTGATCAAGAAACAAGTACAGTTTCACCTAAATCGTAGTCTAAGAACACGCCATCTATAATAGACTTTAGACCCAGTCTTGGAGCGGACTTAAACTTCACGTCATCAAATCGTCATTATAAATTGATCCTTATTTGTTCAGACTTCCTATTCTTTTATTCTTATTTGCTTTTATTTAGACATTGAAATGGCTCGACTAATTACTGGGGCTAAGAACCCCACAGTTTTATATGTCAGTGGTGGGAACACTCAAGTTATTGCTTACTTGGAAAGAAGATATAGAATATTTGGCGAAACCATTGACATTGCTGTTGGTAACTGTTTGGACCGTTTTGCTAGAATTCTGAAACTGCCCAATGATCCAAGTCCAGGATACAATATTGAACAATTGGCAAAGAGGTAAGTTATTTGTGTCAATTGGAGGTCAAGAGTAAACATGTGTATATGAAACCAAGCTTAAGTTAGACCTAACAAAATGACCAACCTTACTTCCAATTTAAAACCTGAAAGTCTCCATAAAATGGAGAACACTGTTACCTAGAGGGGACTATCCCTTAATGGTAATACAATGTCCTTTGAATGTCAAACTTGTAGTGAAAAGATTTCTTGTCTGAGACCACACTCGCTATACATGACGCATAAAACAAAGAAGAGAAAACACAAAAAAATGAGAAAAAAATCAATTAGCAGTGCAAAACAAGGGTTGTGTCATGAGTGTCTATTTGTCTCTTGTGAAGTCTACTTCAAAAGGTTAGATTGTTTTGTTTTTTTTTTTGATACCAAATGATACCATACAGTTAATTTAAAATTGGCGTTTATGTTGTAAAAAATAGCAGTGGCACTCGCTTAGCATATATAATGGTGACGTTACCAGCTAACCACACTCTTTTAGCCCAGACATTGTCTGAGAAAACTCAAAATCATGCTCTTTGTCAGAAATTAATTTTTTCGCTTGATAGTTTTAAAAGCTTGTTGTTTCCTGAAGTTTAGATAGGATAAAACCATGTCTAATTTTTATAAGTACAATCACAAGGTTTGACCGAGCCAAATTCGCTTTATGAAACACAAATACAATAAATATAAGTGCTAACAAAAATACAAATTGAAAAGTATTAAGAAGATTAAGCAAAGATAAAAAGTGATATAAAGCAAAAAGAATGCATTTTGAGGCAAGATATGGCAAGTTCTAACCATTGGAGATGACTGTAGTTCATAGTGATGAACCCTGAGTGAAGAGTGAGAGTGAAGGGGACTCGGAGGGATGTAAATCTATTTCGGAGGGTTTTTTTTCGCATATGTCTTAAACTTCAGGTGCTTCGTATAGAATAATGTGTATGAACTTGAACTGATTTGCAAATCTTTCGTATTTAGTTTTATGTGCTTTGTTCAAAATTTTCTTGCACACTTTTCCTAGCGTCCACAGTTTTTCCTGGCTACTAAGTAAGTACCAGTTAATTAGGTGGCTATTGGCTAATTGGAAGGTATTGAACGATGTTTCAAGCTGAAATGCTTAGACCAGATCAATTGACTCGAAAGATGGTGGGAGAGAGATGCTCCAGAGCAGTGTTGCAACATTGGGCATCAAATTTGTATTTTAGGGTTTAATTAAATGTCTGAGATTATGTTACTGAACAAAATGTATTTAAAAAGTACTTCAATTTTTAGTACATGGCTTGTGCTTTAGCATGTTTGAACTACTTTAGCATGATTTTCTTGGATTATTTCTTTAGTCGAAGTTGGACTGTTAAGACTCGAACATAAATGCATTTTCTTTAGTAGTCATGTCAGGCGCTGGGCTGATTTAACAGCTATACCCGGAGTATACTTTATTGTAATCTGTCTTGTTTAGAACGAAATCTGTCCAAACAGTATTTAAGTTTTCGAATCGTTCGCCATATGGCCCTTCTCCCCTCCTTCCCCCCCCCCAAAAAAAGAAGAAAATGATAAAATTAAATTTTTCAATACAACACTCATGAATAAATGAGATACGTTGCATAAGATTAACAGTCTGTTAGAATTAATGAATATTTACGGAATGCCTTAAAAGATATTTTTCTATCCCAATATTTAACTGGCTCTCATATTTTACACTGATTCATAGTTGTCACTTATACGACATCTAGCTTTACCAGACGATGGGAAGAGTGCTGAAACTCCTACCCTTAATTTTGCTAAATGGCTATTAGACGAACAAACGTCTCTTGTCCATTCCTACTACATCGCTGGAAATCTTATTGCTGTAACTTGGATCCCCGGACACTCATGAATAAAGAGAGTGAAAAAGGATGTATGGTAATTAAGCAATATTTTTAGGATCAGAACTTCTTATTCACATCTCCAAAGATGCTGAAAATGAGCTCTTTGAGGTGAAAGTTAGATGTTAATTGACTATACCTGGTTTAAATCAAAATAAGGTGGTTCTTCAGGAATGTAACACTGTATTGACTGAAGATTTATTGAGAATGAATAGGGAAAGTTTTCAGATGGCCATGTTAGACAAAACAAGAACTGGAAATGTGCGGAAATATCTTACAAATCTCCCTGTAGGTGTAAAGGTGTATCTCCCAATTGTCAAATGTGTTCAATGGTCAAGGAGAAAACGAGTTATTTATTAGAAGAATTCCAAGCTCTAATAAGAGAGAGAGAGAGGTGAGTGGAAATATTCGTTAGATTGTTGTCAGCTTCAAGAAAGTTATCCTACGAAAGTGCCCTTGAGCTCTTGAATTTGCCTACCTTATTCGATCGAAGATATGAGCTAATAATGAAATTTGGGAAATCACTATTAACGAACGTGAAGCATCGATCCATACTTCAACCAACCGCATCAATCAGCAGACCTACTAGACATTGCAGCAAACTAGAACCAATCAAGTGCCGTACGAACAGATTCGCAAACTCATTTGTACCATATTTCATAAGAACATGTAACAAGTGAATTGAAAGTTGCGTTATATGTTGTAATTGTATCTAACTAGTGACCATTTTGTGATAGTAAAAGTAGCGCAATTTATCGTTCATTTTTGAGTGCTACGATAGCTATTTCAATAAACAAATACGAATACGAATTTATTACGTCAGAAGGCGACGGTTTGTAAGAGCAAGAAGGCCACCGCCCTATTACCAAAATTGTAGCTAATGTTTTTACCATTGGGGATCTTATGGCAAAGAGTCTTGTTGGCCTGTGACTTGATGTGGGCCTTGGTCTTTCGTTCGCTGTATTCCAGTTGTAATTCGTGATTAGACCACACAACAGACGAGAATTCTTCAAACAGAACATCGCTTCGTAAAACAAAGGACGGCCAATGAACTTAAACTTATCTTTTGCAAACATGGGATAACAGTCAAAAGGGCTTGAAGCTGGAATCTACTGTGCCAAATCACCACAAATTCGATGAGAGGTAGCTAGTCGTTTTGCAAAGGTTTCTGATTAATTTTGCAGGACCAATAGCTGCAGCCAGTTTTATCTGTAAAGTGTCGTGCCCAAAATCAAATGACCTGCGCCACAGTTTTTCTGGAATTCAGCTACTGTACTGCATGAAAGGCCTCTAGTAGTTCCGTGTTCTTCTCTATCTTATTTGTTCTCTAGTAATTTTGTCAAAACTTGTAGTTCTGGTAGAACTCTGTAGTCCTGGTAGAAATTAGTTATTGTGCTCCTGATACTTCTTTGTATGCCCTCGTGGAAAATTATCAAAACGTAAAATTGTGGTTTTGGGCACGGCGCACTGTAAATTGCGAAACATATATATATTTAATTCTAATTATGAGGATTTAGTATTTGTGTCACCATTTACATGTTTTTTTGATTGTTCATTGGGTCAATTGTGCGCAGACAGACTTTTCTCGACAATTTAATGCGTTTTATTTCCAGAGGAACTAAGTTTGTAGAGTTACCGTACATAGTGAAAGGAATGGATGTCTCTTTTTCCGGCCTTTTGACGTATTTAGAAGAAAGAGTTGCCAAACTCTTAAAAAGTGGTTACACCCAAGAAGACTTGTGCTTTTCTCTTCAAGAAACCATATTTGCAATGTTAGTTGAAACTACAGGTCTGTTTTTTTTTTCTTTGTTTTTTTTTTTTTTTTTCTCAGATTCCCTACACTCGATCTTTATTTTTTATTTTTTTTTTAATATCTTATAAAATAGTGCATTCTGCTTGAAGCAAGGGTATTTGGCTTTAAACTTTGTTTTCTGCCAAAAAAAAAACAAACTTAATAATCCTGTAAAATCGGTATTGTATTAGCTGACGTTAAAATGTCCTTAATCTTAAACAATAATCTAAAAACTTGAAATTTCCCGGACTTCTTTCGACTTAACCATGTTTGTACCGCATAGAAATAACTACTTAAATCATGCATAATCAACAACAGATTTTGAGATCAATACCTGCACATGACAAGGGCTTTTGTGGGGGACCCCCTCTGGCCGACCCCCCCCCCCGTGCTCCGCCACATACTAATGTAGGTATAAAACGCCCTTTCTATTGTTGATCTCCCCAACAGACTATTCCTGTCATGATCCCCTCCACCTCTATCTCGGATGTGTGCTCGCCTACGTCGCAAGTCTCTGTGCCGACCTGCAGGAATACTAGCCAGAATTAAACCAAAACAATTTAAGTTGTCAGTCTCTTTGCGTCCACCTTATGTTATCTGATGTCCTCCTATCCACCTCGCATATTAAATGTAGAAATTCTTCCTTGCAAGCTTTAAGTGTGACAGGGGCTTAGGCAACAGGGAAATACCCCCTCCAAAAAAAAACAACATATATATCATGAAAAGAGAAATCACCAATGCAACAGCACAAACACAAAAAAAAGAGACTGAAGGAGAAAAGGAAGACTGTTTTCCTAAATTAGTGATTAATATAGACCAGCACTTGAATGAGGCCTTAACCCTACTCATCCATACAATCACATAGGTCAAACAGCATAGCCACACACAATCGACCATAAAGAATAATCCATGGACAGGCAGTCATGTCGTCAATAAGTATAAGTCGTCATTTACCAAACAATAGAAAAAATAATATAGACAAATAATTCAGAGGCAACACCCAACATAAGGGCTCATCAGGAGAATACACTGGCCTATATAGGGTTTCGCCACTCTAAATTCTCTACCCAGCACAGTGTTGTGGCTACCACAGAATATCCATGGCATCCCCGCGTCAGGTATCACCCCCAAAATACATGCCTATGAAAAAAAAAACCAGCAAATATAAAACAACCAAGTAAAACCAAAACAAGCTTATCCTGTTAATATATCCCTCCCTTTAGCAACAATAGGTAAACTAAATATTATAAATTTTACCAAATCACAAATATTAACACATTGCAAAAAACCTGAATGAACTAAACAATTATAGAATTCATCTTTACCATGTGGCTAATTTTTAAGAAAATCCGCTCAATTAGAAACACAATTCAAAATAAATGGCGCTGCGACAACATTTCTCGAACCTCCGAAATTAGTTGAAAATTTCTTTAAGTATTTCTAGATAATTTTTTTGATATTTATTTAAAAGTTCGTTATAATGAAAACTAAATTTTTTAAATTGCCAAGTTAATTTATTTGCAGAAAAACCTCTTGATATCAATTTTTGGCTTAAGATTTTACATCTATTTTTAAAATCAATATAATTACTACAAATCCTTGCATAACGAAGTAACTGTGAGAAAAACGCTGAATATGTGATATTTGAGTGTATATTACTTTCAGGGAATGGGAAACTAATCACTTCAAAATCAAAATCATCCGTTTTATTATACATTTTAAAACTTAATTTATTATTATCACAAATATTAATATTTAAATCTAAGAAATTATCTTCATGACCAGCGCCATGACCAGGCTCAAGAATAAGCTCTGATGGATATGTATTTTTAGAAATATCAATGAAATCCTCACAATTTAAGACCAAAATATCATCTAAATATCTTTTATTATTTGACAAAGCATGTTTCAAATTAATTGGATTATTCGTATCCATCGTATATTTATATTCTAGTTGACTTAAAAACAAGTCAGCTATAAATGGGCTGGCATTCCCGCCCATGGGAATTCCCACAATTTGCTTGTACAAATCACCCCCAAATCTTATATAAGTATTGTATAAAACAAATTTCAATAACTCAAAAATCATATCCAAGCTGTAACATCTCAAGTTAACTGTAGTATTAAAGCAGTTTGTCCATATAGCTTTTTTATTATAAATGTCTATTTTTAAGAACCTTTTGCTAGATAAGAGGAAAGATTTCTTGATAACAGTTTTTAAATTATTAAAAACTACATTAAGTGATAAATTAGTATACATTGTCGCAAAATCGAAAGACTCATTCTTTTAGCTGAAACCATTGTTAAAGAATCTATCACCTGCAGTGAATTATTAACACTCCAATATGGATTAAAATTCGAAAAATTTTTAATACCAGAACAATAGGTTTTAAGTTTATTTACAATTCCCTTTAAAATTAAAGAGAGGTCAATAGCAGCAATGCGGTTGGACATTTAGCTGCTCCAGCAATAAACCGTGGTTTAGGGGGATTCTTATGAAATTTTACAGTCCAATAAAGGAAAGGGAACTTTTTATCATTGTCATTTATTTTCATATTAAAATTGTTTTAAAGTATTTCTTCAGTCTTTTCAATTAAATTCTCATCCTCTATATTTACCTTTTCGTAAACATTAGTTGTGCATAACTTCCTTTTTAAGATATCACAATACAGCTTCTGACAAATTATGGCAAAATTATTATTAGCTTTATCCACTGGCACAATTACAAATTCATTCTTTAGATTAGCAATTGCTTGTTTAATCTTCGCATTATAAAATAATGATTTAGTGTTACTATTTTTTAAGTTAGAATATATTTTATTTCTTATTCTACTAATAATTAAATTCTTCCAACTTTGAAAACTCTCTTTATTTTTATTCTCTTTCTTACACCACTTATCAATAAATAAATCAAAATCATTTTCCAAGCCATCAAGAACACCCGATGGTTTCAGATGATGAGAATATATATATATATATATATATATATATATATATATATATATATATATATATATATATATGCATGTAGATTTGCGTGTGTGTGTATGTGTGTGTATAAAATAACCTTTTGAAGTTAACCAAACAGAAAGAACAAAACGACTCGAACTTATTCAGTCGCTAGAATCTTTTCAGTCATTGAGAAATTAAGAACATGGAAAAGTGTAGCACTTTTCCACTATAGATTTCGATAGAAATTCTTAAAGCCTTCGCTGACAATCTTATTAAACCTCTGTCCTTAGTTCGAATGAAATTACCTCTGCTGGTTAGTTATCAAATTGGTGGGAATTAGGTTTTCTTATTCCTGTCAAAACGTAGATGAGTGGTTAAAAGTAAAGATAATCCCAAATTCTGAGTTTAGGCGATTTTGGCACTTACTTTTTACATTCACCACTCACTATTTTGTTTACCTTATAGTCACAATATGTGAAAGGTATGAAAAACCTAATACTTAGCTGAACATTATAGCAGTGGATCTAATTAACTATATTTCATTGGTAGAAAAACTCTTTTTATTCTACCAATACGAATAAAATCAGAATAATAGTGTCTTCCCTTTCAAATAGGACAAAAGTAGTTAAACATATAAATGTACATTCTGATCCTGTACCAGTTTACAATGGTGTGCGCACTGTAGATAAATTTAACCAGTAGGGTTATAATCAAAAATATTTGTCTACTATAGTCTCGGTGCGTATAAAAGCTCCTCCCATTTTCTCTCCCATCAACGATGCAGCATATATTTGTCAGTCACTTAATGATTGTGCGAATTTGTATAAATCATAATTGCGAAAGCAGAAAGAAATGTGGTGGGCCGGTGAGGTGGTTCGCTACTGTCTCATCTTACAGGTATGACTTAACTGAGTTGCCCTATCCAGGATTTCTCAAAAGGGGTTTGGATTAAATTTGATTAAATACGAAATTCCTAGTGCTAACTTCTATCACTACTGCAACAGGGAGCTGGAATTTCATAAATAGTGGGGGAGGGATCCTCGAAGTGGTGGGATTATTTGAAATTTGCCACAAAATGTTTTACCACAAAGGGGCAGCCTAGTAGTTTTAGAACAAATTATCTGTTAGGTTTCACAATAATCTGTGGTTCTAGATAGTAATATTGCGCCATGGACCGTCAAAACTTTTTTCTTCTTGGTAAGGAGAAATATTCCCTTGAATTTTTTCTCTTTTTTGGGTCATAAAAATATCATTCGAAATTCAATGTAGGACCCTTGTTTTTCTTCAATTAACTGGTGGGATAGCCCTATCCAAGAAAATACCAAACCTCTGAATAAGATCTGTTTTCTGTGAAATACTTATTGAGCTTTCAGAAAATTTAAGGACTTGAAAAGAACTGCGTATTTTAAGAAAAATATAAAGCAATGCTTGTTGTTATTATTATCGTGAATATTCTGCCACGAACTTGCATATTGCGTAAAACTTCTCATCGGAAGGCCCCTTTTTATTACTCTAAGTTCACCCACAGGATTCTATTCTTTATCTTTCCAGTTTCGGGTTACGTGCAAGTTTAGTGCAAAACTTGGAATATTTCCTCACTATGTCAAGATTAATTAAAATTATTTATTCATTCTAGCTGCCAAGTTTATTGTCAGCTGCTTATCAAACTTTTTTGTCCAGGGGCCAGAGGGAGGGGGTATGACCCCTCACTAGATCCACCAAGGGCCTTGCTTGTATAATTTGCTGTAGCTTAATTGTTGAAGTTTAATATGACATAGCAAAAGACTTTGGCATATGCCAAACCAAACGATTTTAGTCATTCGCATTTTGAGGATTTTCTTTGGTACTTCCGTGTTATATGGTACAAACTTGAGAACTTTTTAACGGGAAGATAAGACAATAACCAGTTTTTATGGTCTTTATACCAGACAATCAGCTTTGGCTCGGTGGAAAACTACATTTCAGCTATATTCTAATCGAATATTTAGTTGGTATTTTGGTTTAGATTAGGCTAAATATTTAATATAATGCGTTCTGGGCGATCCCCTTCCACAATTCTTTGTTGTTGTTTCCATAATTCTGTTAATAAAGTACTATATTTTCATCATATTTTGGTACATTTTATTAGGATTAACTAATTTCACTTTTCATATGTGTACCATATAATACGGAAGTACCTTTCCTTTTTTGGAGAAAGGAAGGGAGTTGAGTTTTTTCTTCTTTTATTCTTTACATTCAGTCCTCGTTTTAGCTGTCTTGGCATAAGTACCTCCGCTTTCTAAAAAAAATTTCCTCACTCAGGTTTTGAGTGGTAGCTAACAGAATTTTATAATGTCCCTTTCTGCTTCCGAATATGTTTGTCTTATCCGCCTTTAGAGCTAGAACCGTTATTTAGCATTTCACCTTGATTTTTACCTTGATTATCGTCATAAATCCATTCTTTGTTTTTTCTTTCCATTCTCAAATCAATCTTATCCTTACCTTTTGCATTATTACAGCCAAACCAAATATTTTACTTTTTCTTTTTTATCCCTTCAACGTCTAGCATTCTTCCTTATACTCTTGACGTTCGATTTGTCTTATTTCTTTTTCTTTTGTCCAGTCTGTGAATAACTTTGTCACACGCGTGCCTACCCATGAAAAAATCTAATGTCGCTTTTGTTTCTGCGTGTTTATATTTTCCTCGAAGCAGTCGTATCTTGGTCCGGCTTTGTCTAATGGTTGAGATAGGAAATTATCACACTGTTATATCTATCTACAGTGGTTGTGTGCTAGGGAGCCTTGTTAAACCCAGTTATTTTCCTTGCAATGATAAACTCCATTGGTGTTTTTATAGATAGAGGGATGTTTGGTGATGACCTAATTGTTTTAGAGATATTTTGCAAATATAGAAGAAACAGTTCAAGGGATATTTTAGAACAGGTGTCAGATAAAACTGTTACTACCGAAGTGAATGTCAGTCCTTTGAAGTCAGTTATCCTTAATTGTACTATTCAAGGATTTTCCTCTCATTTGTATGCCCAATCCTTGGTGTCTAAGAATTATCTTTGATGAAATTGAAGTCCCTTATACCCTTTTGTCGCAGAAGCAGTCTGGTCATCATCGAGGCCAGGAGAACAATTTTTTTTTTACCTTGGTCTAGTACTGCCCTTCATACCTCCTGGACAAGTTTACTTCTCTTTAGGCGTTTCCACCCTTAGAGCTCACCTCCTTTTTTTTTCAAATTCCCATTTTTATGCCAATAATATTTTCCACTTAAAGATATAGAACCTTTTTTTTCCTGTACAAATAATATGTTGAATAAGTGAATCTCCTCGTCTTCTATCCTCCCATCCCCCTTTTTTATCACTCATCGTGTTTAGTTTGTTTTATCTATTTTGAACATTCTATTTGTTTAAATCAATAGACTCCTAAACTCCTTAACATCATGTGTCCCTATATTGCCGAAAAAGAAATTATTTAACAATCCCAATAGTTTCTCTCTTCCTTTTTATTTTTGCCTTTTCCGTCGGTTAACTCATCTTTGCGCTTTTACTTACCGACTTTAAATTCACAAATTTGAATTCCTCAAAATTCTCTGAAAATAGCCCGAAAAACTGACCAATTTTTTCTGCTTTTTCTTCTTCTTCTTCTTCAAATGGCATTTTTTGCTGCAATACTGCCTCGTTATGTCTGTCTTCAGGAAATGAAAAGCGATTATTTTGGTTCATAAATTTCTCCTATCTTAATACAACGTGGATGCTTGCACTCAGCGGAAAGTTATAAGCTAGTTTCGTTTTTGGCACTTTGGCCTAAACCTTTCACTGTATCGTGTAATTTCGCTTTCCGTTAGGAAAACAAAGATGAATAAGGAGAGTCTAGCAGGTCTTCTTATTTTGTGAAATGTGAATTTTTGTGCTTAGTGGAAAACAGAAAGGCTGGTTCAAGAACTTTAACCAAACCTGAAGGCTTCAAAAAATGAATCTACATCGCTAGTGAAAAATGGCCATAGTTAGTGTCATCTAAGATACATATATATTAGTATAGTTCTTAGATAGTAGTTCTAAGATACATATTTGCTTTCTATTAGTTATCGTGCTTTGTTTTCCTTGATTACTAGCCGTATATTGATTGCTAGAATTTCCTGTAATTGTTATATCTGAAATCCAACTTTCCCACTTAAAATAATCGATCAAAATACTGATGTCAACTTTAAATATTACAGAGAGAGCCATGGCACACTGTGGCAGTGAAGAAGTCCTTATTTGTGGTGGGGTTGGATGTAATCTCCGATTGCAAGAAATGATGGGTCAAATGTGCAAAGAAAGACAAGCTAAATTATTCGCTACGGATGAAAGATTTTGCATAGACAACGGCGCTATGATAGCCTGGGCTGGAATAGAAATGTATAATGCTGGGATTACAACTCCACTTGAGCAAACTACTTGTACGCAAAGGTATTATTTGCTTATTTAAAATTTCTGGTTTCGTATGCGTAATTATTCCTTATCTATTTATGGTCAAGGACGTTTTACCCCTCCCCCTCAGTCAAATAAGCAGTGTGTCTTGAATGTCGCTCTATTCAAGTAAGGAACTGTAAATATATTATCTATAAAAACAGAGATGTCAAAGACGTGGCCCAAGGGTCATCAGTCTCCTACAATTCGTTTAAATATTGCTTGAACTGTCTATAAACAGCAGAGAAATTCTGAATTTGAGCAAAATAATCTAAAAGTAACTTACGTACCCTTGCATAAACAGTGACTCAATTTGCATTTTCAGTATCTCTGAAATCTTTGCAGAAGGAAAATTAATGCTTGTATTACATATTGTTAGGCTCTGGATGAAAGAGTATGTCTAAGTTCATACTTTTAGACTGGCAAAATGTGGTATTTAAGCCTTTATCCGAAAAGAATTCTTCCGATAAGTTCGATCCAAGGAAACCGTGTAGCATCATGGGTATGGTATGGCGTAAAAAATAACTATGGCGTACAAAATAATTTCTAAGAGTTATCCTCACTCTTTTGCTTGGAGGGGGCCTATTTAAATTTTGGGTTCGGTGTCTGAGTTTCCTTTTGTTTTATTTTGTCCTTTGGACCTTTAGTCAGGGGGGTCTCGACTAAAATATCCGCATGTTTCTCTTTCCTTTTTTCAGTGGCTGAAAACATTATTGTTTTTCTTCTTCGTAACTTTTCCATTTTGCCAGACGTACAGACAGGGTTCTCATCTGGTGAAAGAAAATTACAAAATTTTAGTGATTTACTAAGTGATTTAGTAATTTTCTTCAATAATTAAGGGATTTATGTGCTTGATTTCGAGATTTTTTGTTTGTTTAGGTAATAAAAAAAAATCACTAGGGGTGGCAACCGTGAGTACAGAACACTGCCGCTCCCTACTTCATATGAAGCAAATATACCTCAGTAAATCCTAGCATCAGCTTGAAACTGCTTTAGAACTCTTTCTTAGCTTCTTAGTCGATCACAAAAAGTAAGTTTTGTCTTTTTGTTTTAAGACGAATATGTATCATTCTTGATTTTTAGGTAAAGGTATTTAGCCAAGTATCAAAACAAAATGCATTCACCGTAGTTTCAATAGTCGCTGACATATTTCAGTCAGAAAGGTGTAAAAAGTTTTCAATAAGGTGTAGTTTTTTATTTTGTTTTCTCACTCTTTCATCTAGAATTTGTTTGAAATTAAATAAAAAAAAACTAGTTTTTTTTAACTGAAATTAAGGAGCGACATCAAAACTTAAAACGAACAGAAATTACTCCGTATATGAAATGGGTTGTCACCTCCGCAATCCTTCGCTCTTTACGCTAAAATTTGACTCTTTGCCACAATTCTACTTTTTAAAACAATTAAAAATTGTCAATTGCTCAATTACTCAAATCAATGCATGATTTCAGGATATACAGTTATAAATGCCATTGTATAAATGTAACATTGATAAATTAATCCTCATAAAACTCAATTTAACCTCCAATCAAGAAATTGAAGGTTGGAGAGGCTTTTATCTGATTTGTGTGGCCATTAGGTGGATTTACGTGTTGCCTCAGGCCCGAGAAGACACCATGCGTATTCCAAGTTGATTCTAAGCGTTGATGATAATCTTGATGATTCTAAGCGTGTTCTAAGTTTCTTGAAAAGGGTGCTGTAAAGTTTTTAGTTAGGGAAAATAATTTTTTTTTTAGTTTTTGTGACTTTAGTTAGTGATCATGTTGAATGTGCTGCTGCTTGTCTTATCAGAAGATGAGGCTGTAGCGGTAGCTACAACCTCCAGAGGTTGTAGCTACCACATAAAAAAAAACTCCGCCTAGAGAAGCCTCACAAATTTAGGGACTGCATGAGTATAACTCCCTCACATAATAATCCTTTGCTCTTTCTTCTAAACTCTGATCACCAAAATTTGACACTGTTCACAAGTCAAAAGAAATTTCAAATGAGTTGAAGTCTTAAACTCATTCAAACAAAAATTTTCAATTAGTTTCTGTTATCAACAGAGCTACAACATCCCATTAAAGTACCAACCACGGCCCATTGTAACCAAAAATTAAAAAGTGCATTTAAAAAAAAAACTGGAAAGTGAGCAAAATTGTCATTTCTGGCCGATTCAGGAATGCTAAGCATTATCTAAATTATTCTGAATAGTAAATGTCATTTTGAAAACAAATTTAAGGGAATTCGAAAAATAGCCACGAAAGCCCTAAAATATGGCCTCGGATTGAAACGAAAATTTGTGGATACAAGATGAAGAATGCCCTCATAATCGTAAGTTACCACCATGAAGGGCGTTATAGTATAACTATGTGATCACATAATTTACAACTGAGGCTCGACCTTTTTATTTTAGATTTAAGTTCAAATATCTTTCAATTTCCTTTGTTTCAGGTATCGGACAGATGAAGTTGAAGTACTATGGCGAGATTAGCCACATTGACTGTATTGTTATTTTACTGAATGTTTTCACCATAAACTATTTTAACATGAAATTTTATTACTTTTGGATTGCCTTTGCCTTTGGACGTTGAATTTTGAAGAAGTAATTGTCAAGCTGTGATTGGTTTGTTTACGAAGGGTTGTTGGTCTTGATATCATCGATTCAGACATTATGTGAGGAATTCTGAAGAAACTTTATTTCAAAAATTTTAAAGCTAAAGTCCGTTCAAAGCTAAAGCTCCCCCAAAGAGAGCGGATCTGGTCCGGTACTGTCAATAACATATCTAGGACTTCTGATTGTTCTTATTACAAAGTTTCATCCAGATTTCTCAACTATAAGTATTTTCCAAGATTTTCGTTTTTCAAGATAATCCCTCCACTCACCCCCAGATGGTCAAATCGGGAAAGAGACTATTTCCAATTTTGTCTGGTCCAGTCCCAGATACTCCCGCCAACTTTCATCGTCCTAGCTTAACTAGAAGTGCCCAAAATGGCAAAAAGGACTATATGATAATCAGGGCCAAGAGTCACAACACCTCCCTCCTAAGATAAATGGACGCTAACCCAATAGACTGGCTAGAGCCTTATGAGCTATACTAAAGAAAAACCACAATAACGCATAAAGTAAAATATGCAACACAAACTTCAAAACCACCAATTTTTTCTCTTTTCGTCTTTCTTCTTTGGACAATTTCCACTGGAGCTAGAGCTTAGAGACAGTTTCTACTGCTATACTGTCGACATGGCTCAGGATTCAAGTTTTTTCAAGATTCTAGCCATTCAAGTTTCCATCAAACAAATCAAAGCTGCATCAAATTTGTGATTTTGAAGAAGGGAAACTGACTAGACCTGTGGAACCTAATCGTACTAATTTAATTCAGTAATTCTCGGGCGAAGCCTAAGGGGAATTCATGTATTTACCACGCACCAGCATAATGGTAAAATTCAAAAGGGAATCACATGGGTCCTGGTTAATCACTAATCAAAGTCAATTATTATTATTCAATTAGAGATTTCCTTGCTCTCACGAGTTTACATCTAAGAGAAGTGAAGAATGAGGTTCTGGTATATGTGACGATACCAGGCGTCAGGGGAGATTGACTAAAATAGCTTCTTAACCTCCAAAAGTCAAAAACAAATCTACTTCTCAATTAAACCATGAATTGCCCCTTGACATTTTTTGAAACTGACGGTGGCACAAATTACAAAGGTTAGTAGTGACAGTTGGTGTTCAAGGGGCTGGGGTTGAAATACAGGCGAACATGAATAAGTTTATTCTGGATTGCATTTACCGATTAACCGTATGAAGAAAAAACGTTGATGCGCACGCTGACGAAACTTAAATATAAAGCGCAGGAAATAAAGATTGGAGAAAATGAGCGTCGATTTTAATGCAGGACACAAATAACGAATGGGTCCTCCGAGTATAGGCTTTGAAGGGATATTTATAGGGAAATTACAGTGGAATACAGGACCCTAATGACATAGATAAGAAATTAAAATGCTACTAGATTCAGAATTTTATGTTCTAACTGAATATGGCAAATCTTTCTTCAATGAACGATACCGAACGCTCTCTATATTCTATTTTAGTTGCTTAAAATGACGTTTCACAGGCTGAAGTTTTAAACACTAAACCTTGTTGCAACACCATACCACATCCTGGTATCATCAGTAATTGGACTGGATTTCTAAGCCGCGTACACTAGTGGCGTTGGGGTAATTATATTTGAATATAGGACCATAATGATATGGCTAAGAAATAAACCTCTGGTTTTAGAAGTTGATCTTCTGTCTGAATATAGCAATCATTTTCTCGGTGAACGATACTGAAAGATTTCTGTATTATGTTTCAGCTGCACGTACCTATGTTTCACAGACTGAAGCTAAAAAAGTTAAAGTTATTGTAAGGCAATACCACACCATGGTATCATCAGTAGTTGGACTGGGTCGCTTTGCCACATACAGTGGTGTCGTTAAAGTAATTACATTTGGATATAGGACTATCTCTCCTCGTTTCCCAATTAAAAATAATGTTGTATTTATCTGAAGGCTCAACGAGAGTTAAATGATTTGGCATAAAAATGTATCCTTTGAGGTATCTCCCTTCCTCCCAAACTTTCTGAAATATTTTTAAGGTCCAAATAAACTTCACTGTCATAGGTAAATTCCCTGTTTTTTACAATTAAAATATTTGCATAAAAGATATTTGTTTAAGATTGTTGCATATAAAACTGTTTTGTAGTTAGAGAGGGAGGGAGATGGCTAAAAAGGTGCATTTTAATACCAAAACATCTCAACTTCTATTTGAACATTCACATAAGCACGAAACTTTCTTGCTCGTTTTTCTTCAGTTGAGGGGGGGGGGGCATTTTCCATGGGGGATATTTTCCGGCTGGGTACTTTCTGTGGGGATGTATTTTTCATAAGGGCCATTTTTGGGGGGTGTGGGATATTATCCATGAATCATAGCTTTATTTTTAGCGGAAGGTATTATCTGAGGGGTTATTTTCCGAGGAGTAATCGCCGGCTCCCAACGAATATTGCACCTATAATTAGTAAATTGATGAGAGTTGACAGCTCAGCGTCGTTTCTGCAGGCTAGAGCTATAATTAAAAACCATTTTCTATCGTAGCAGGTTATGCGAAGGACGTGGGTACACCTAAAAAGGTGACCATCTGCAAAGCTAAACTGGATTTCTTTCTGGCACCATAATTTCAATGATGGGGTGTAACGATTCCGTGTCATAGCTGATTGATGACATTTATGCTCAAGTTGTACTTGTTAATTATTGTTGCCATCCAATCCATCTGTACACATGATATGCTTGTAAAAAGCTATAAAAAAACTCTTGAAGACTTAACTTCGAAAACATTACTTGTACTAATGAGCCTGCCCTCAGCATGCTCATAATATTATTTTGTGGAAGTACTTATGATTTTTATTGACATTGATAATTACTTGCTGAACGACTTCAGTGTTTTAATTTAGTCACAGTTACCTATCTTCCACAGACAGGAGTCAAAAACACTATAAACTTCATGCACAAAATACGTCAGAAAATGCACAAACAAACTCTTTCTTGACGTGATGGATGGGATCCAATATCCATCGAAAATGTTTCTTTAAGATACTGAGCGCAAGGCAAACTGGTTTACTTAATAGGTTCTAATCTGGATATGTCGAAATCAAAAATATAATGTAGAGGAAACTTTACATTACATCTAAAAATATTCCAAAAAGGGTCTACTTTAAATACAAAACTAATTTACTGCTGATCCCGATGTGCACGAATCCACAAGAATGCTCTAACCTGTTGATTCTTAAAATTTTGAATCCCCCAGCCTACCTTGCTTTATGTGATAATGCGGGTTGCAGCCATGGAATAAGGCTTTAAGAAATTAAAAGTGGTACTAGTAAAGCATGAATTTGATGAAAAATATTACCACTTTTTCGGTGACTGCTGAAGATTACTGGGAACTTGTTTTTACATAGCAACCTTGCGAAAAGTTCATGTTTAAAAATCAGAGAAAGGTTTTGTATTGCACATATGAGCTAAACTTCTCAAGCGTGACGACAGAAATCTTGTTCAGCTCTCTCAATAACATAAAAACAGATTTTCATTTTTATATTCATTTCTTCGTTTTTGTCATGCCTGGTTAGTTTGGCCTTAGATCTTATATTTGAAGAAATTGTTGCAGGTTTCCGTTGCTTTGTATGTGACTAACACCTTTTATGTTTTAGTTTTGCCATCTTTTTAGAAATAAGCGACATGAAAGATTCATTTACTTGCCGAAAGCATAAAATAACAAATATAATATAATAGAAAACCTAAAGTAATAGAGAATCAGATTATACTTCGGCTGATTTTTTTTCACTTTGAAAACAATTTTGAAAAATTATCGTAATTTCAGGACAAAGCGTTTTCAGCTAAAAGTTCCGATCCTGTGTTTCGACTGTGGAACATAATTTGAAAAAAAATCCTTGATTCACTACACGGAAACCGTCAAGCTCTATTGAAGCCCACTGCCCCTGAAAGCGAATTTGGGTTCCCAGATTTTCATACCAAAATTCCATTTCTTCTGTTTCCCCGAATTTGGAAGACTTATCCCGAATTTTTAAATTGAGAGCTGAGGCACTGCACTTTTACTACGTGACATACGCCTGATGTTAAAATACAACTTTTCTTGATTTAGCATTCCTTTTATCACTTGATTTCATGTTCTTTCCTCTGTTTTTTACTTCAATTAAGTTAGTTTTCGTTACTTGATTGTTAAATGATATAGTCCAGCATGAAACTTGGTATCGTCTTCAGCAAATAACTCAAAAAATCTGCACGTGAAAAGAAAACAGGAAATGAGATGCTTCAATTAAAGTACCACTTGTAGAGAGACTTAATATCAAGAAAGACTTTAATTGATAGTGAGATTATAAATTGAAGCCAAACAAGATAAAAGCTTCCTGTTGGATAAATTTAGTAGAAGGTTCCCAGCAGTTGTTTGAAATGAACAGAATTTCAAATATCAGTAGGCTCTGCAATGCTGCAAGCAGTCTGAAGTTCATACAAACATCAAGGTAAACTCGCCTAATCGTGAGATGCTGTGTAGGTAGTAGATCTATTACAATAGGATTTTAGGGTAAAATACTAGAAAAGCTACAAAACTTTCAGTGATGGATCTACAGACATAAGTATGTGTTGGGAAGGGATTTTCAAGTACCTATCTCTACACCATCCCCTTCTTGAGGGTACTGATTAGTGTCCAAGATCTAGTAGTAAGTTTCAAAACCTACTCTTAGCCATAAAGTTACAGGTAAATTTGGTAAGTTACTGCATAAGTAGTTATTTTTGCATCAATTTATTCGTTTATTTCCTACTTTTTCTTACTCAGGGGAAAAAATGGTAAAATTCTAGTTAATTGACTTCTTGCTATTTTGGAAAGGGTTTAGGTTAGGAAAATGAAACTTTTAGGGATGGGTCTACAGGCTCAATTATGTCCTGGGAAGGTATTTTAAAGTACCCACCTCCACTCCTTCTCCCTCTAGAGGGCCCTGAAATTTGCCTACATGACAGGTCTATACCTATTGAAATTTTGACAAAACAACATTTTACATTAATATTCAGTTACTAGTTGCTTTTTCTCTGCCTTTAGTTCTGAAAATGCAATTCCTGTTATTTGAATAGAATTTTGAGCAAAATCAATGTTTTTTTTCAAAATTTAAGAAATATATTTACATATCTTTAAAACCTTGTAAAATGGAAATTGAGCAAAGTTATGAAGCTGAAAACAATTTTGTTGTACTTCAATTGGTAAAATTCTAGTTAATTGACTTCATGCTATCTCAGAAAGTGTTTATGTAAGGAAAATGAAACTTTCAGGGATGAATCTACAGACTAAAGTATGTCCCGGGAAGGTATTTTGAAGCAACTACCTCCACTCCTTCTCTCTCTTGAGGGCTTTGACCTTTCATGACCTTAAAAAATATGTGTCTTATAAAAGTAAAACACTGCAAAACAGATCTTCTGCTTAATTGAAGTACAAAATAATTGTTTTCAGCTTCACAACTTTGCTCAATTCCATTTTATAAGGTTTTAAAGATATGCAAATACATTTCCTAAATTTTGAAAAAAAAATGTTGTTGTAGGTCAAAATTCTACTCAAATAACAGGAATTGCATTTTCAGATCTAAGGGCAGAGAAAAAGCAATTATTAACTGAAAATTAAGGTAAAATGTTGTTTTGTCAAAATTTCAATAGGTATAGACCTGTCATGTAGGCAAATTTCAGGGCCCAGTAGAGGGAGAAAGAGTGGAGGTAGTTGCTTCAAAATACCTTCCCAGGACATACTTTAGTCTGTAGATTCATCCCTGAAAGTTTCATTTTCCTAACCTAAACCCTTTCTGAGATAGCAAGAAGTCAATTAACTAGAATTTTACTGAAAAAATTATAAAAAGTTGTACTATAGGCTTCAGATAATTATTTATAAAAGATAAGCTAAAGCTGATGCAGCTACTGCTTCTCCTCCTCATCTGATGCACCTTCAAATGCTATGTCTGGTGGATCATCTTCCACAGGCTACCTCTACTATTTCACAGCAGTGAACTTTTGATACAACAAACATAATGGCAGTATAGACATTCTTTCCAGTATTTCACATTCATTTCAAGCATTTTGAAGCTGCAGAGCAATGCTTGGTAAAATTCTAGTTAATTGATTTCTTGCTATCTCAGAAAGGGTTTAGGTTAGGAAAATGAAACTTTCAGGGATGAATCTACAGACTAAAGTATGTCCTGGGAAGGTATTTTGAAGAAACTAGCTCTACTCCTTCTCCCTCTACAGGGCCATGACCTTTAAAAATATGTGTGTTCTAAAAGTGAAACCTTGCAAAATAGATCTTCTGCTTAATTGAAGTTCAACAAAATTGTTTTCAGCTTCATAACTTGCTCAATTCCATTTTATAAGGTTTCAAAGATATGCAAATACATTTCCTAAATTAAAAAAAAAAGATTGATATGGCTCAAAATTCTACTCAAATAACAGGAATTGTATTTTCAGAACTAAAGGCAGAGAAAAAGCAACTACTAACTGAAAATTAAGGTAAAATGTTGTTTTGTCAAAATTTCTATAGGTATAGACCTGTCATGTATGCAAATTTCAGGGCCCTCTAGAGGGAGAAGGAGTGGAGATGGGTACTTTCAAATACCTTCCTGGGACACACTTTAGCCTGTAGACCCATCCCTGAAAGTTTCATTTTCCTAACCTAAACCCTTTCCGAGATAGCAAGAAGTCAATTAACTAGAATTATACCCAATGCTTTTTTTGCTAGGCTATTAAGTCTCTGACCATTAAAATTTTGTTTGCTGTTTCATGCTTGATGTGATTTCTACTCTGGGTCTGTTCTAGTCCATAACCTGACCAGAGTCCGTTGCAGGAGGCTAGAGTAAAACAAATTGTTGAGGTTTTTACAGCTATTACTATAAGCATCAACTTGGCAAGAAAGAAGATAAACAGCTCACAACAAGCTGCTGATTTGACTACTTTTGTAGTCTCAAAGTACAATGATTTGGAAAATGGGCCATTTTTGGAGATATAGCTACAGAGTTCTGTGTTCAAGACCACAACAAATTCAGCTTCTGATCTTTCATTAAATGAATTGCCATCCTTCCAAAATAGGAAGAAAAATATAGCAAGCTCAGCAATTTGACTTACTTCATCCATAATCTCAACCTGTATCAGTAATTTTGTGCCAAAAAGCACATCACATAGAGCAGCTGTAGCCAGGATGAGATTATTTGCAAATATCCTCTTATTTTCTAGGTACTCTTGGACTTTCCTTTCCTTGACCTTTAAGAACGGCAAAAACAGTACAGCCTCCTAGAAATGCTGCTGTAGCAAATTGAAGTAGGGGATGACACACAAAGCAAGAGTTTCCTCTCTTTCAAAGAAGTGGCAGCCAAGGGAAAGTGGTTTCCCTCAGACAGACTGACTCATTGCATATCCCTTTTTTCTTTTTTTGCTCAGGCAGAAAATGACAAAGAGGTAGTCTAACAGAGCAATATCAGCATAAGTTCAAAGAGTTCATGACTCATGCATTGAATTGGATGACTGAAAATTTTTTTACAATAGATTTTAGCAAAGTGGCTGCTCCCTTAGGGATGGCTTTGTTTAAATTGAGAACATTTTTGTTCATTAAAAACTTACCACTTATGAAACTTACCAGTAAGTTTGATCTTAAACTTACAATTACCAGGTAAGTCACCCAGTGGTAACTTGCATCTTGTACACTAGTACTGATCTTTGTAAATCTTTATCTTTATAAAAGTGAAACCTTGAAAAATAGAACTTCTTCTTAAGTGAAGTACAATAAAAGTACTATCAGCTTCACAACTTTGCTCAATTCCAATTTATAAAGTTTTCAAAGATTTGTAAATATGTTTCTTAAATTTAAAAAAAAAAAACAAAAAAACATTGATATGTCTTGAATTTCTACTCAAATAACAGGAATTTTTTTTTAAAAACCAAAAGCTGAAAATTAAGATAGAGGCTAATGTTGTTTTGTCAAAAATTCCAATAGGTATATACTTGTCAAGTAGGCAAATATCTAAGACATAGAAATCAGAAGAGGTTTAACATAGAAGCTTGACTATACCTTCCCATAGTATCTTTTTGGCCCTCAATTTATAACTAAAAGTTTTATTTTTATAACCTAACCACTTTCCTAGATAACAAAAAGTAATTTGTCTAGAATTATGAAAAAATTTAACTTAGCTTGGATAAAAGTGAATATATCACTGATGCCTTTTCTACCCTATTTCATAAATCAATAGTCACTTCAGCAGGAAATGCATTTTGAGCTGTTAAAGAGCTCAAAACTGCCTATAGCAATCAAAAGTTTAAAAACATGCTTCTGAAAAAACTTGCTAGTGAGAAAAATTGTCATTTGCAGCTGATCCAGGAATAATAATTATTATTTTATTTAGTCTTAACAGTAAAATGTTATATTGAAAACTAATTTGCAGAAATTAAAAACAAAGCAA
Source organism: Artemia franciscana (assembly GCF_032884065.1). Classification (NCBI taxonomy): domain Eukaryota; kingdom Metazoa; phylum Arthropoda; class Branchiopoda; order Anostraca; family Artemiidae; genus Artemia; species Artemia franciscana. The sequence goes on from NC_088868.1 coordinate 19,547,791, forward strand.
GAAACCCCTCAAAATGATGTCAGTTTTGCTGTGATGCCATTTTTGAGGGGAAGCCATTTTTTGTGATGCCATTTTTAATTATGGGAAATTTGTTTTCAAAATAAATTTTCACTATTAAGATTAAAAAATAATATTTTAATCTTAAAATATTTTCAAGATTAAACTTTTTGCTTAATTAAGATTCCTTCCAATCCCTCAATCAACTTCAAATGATAACTTTTGGAAACTATTTACTGTCTTGCCTTTTGGGGCCCCATTGAGTGCTAAAAATGGAATTTCCCTGAAAAAATGATTACTGAACTATGAAAGAGTATTGAAAAGGGCATCAACTGATGCATTTACTTTCATCCTAGCCAAATTGTGTTGTGAACTACAAATACCAATGCACCTCTTAGAAATGGGTCCAGAGCCCAAATTATCACCTTAATCCATTTAAAAGCTTTAAAATCCTTCATGTTTGTAGTGTTCTTGAGTTGATGCCTACATTTGAACCTCCACTACTTCTCCCACCCCTTGTCAAGATGGTTTTGAAAGACTAGGTAGAGAAAGTGCTGACAGTAATTCCAGCAGTTTGCGACTCTTGTTGAGAAGTGAGTTGTTGCCTTGAAATAACCTTGTAATTTAAACCCTTGCTGGTTTTGCTTGAATCAAGAAAATTGCAAATCAGCCCTTATTATGAATATTTGAATTCATCATAAACTTTGCCTCAAGCAAAATGGATACACACAAGAGTATCATACTCCTTTTTTTAGTTTCATGCTGTCTTTAATTTTTTTTTGTCTCTTGTCTAAATTGCTTAGTTTGAAATTGGAAGCACTGTATTTTTGTTGGTGAGATTAGATCTGTTCATTTTTGAGAACAATAGGTAAAAGCAACAGAGGAATCAACCTGATCACTAATTTGTGTATTAAATTTTAATTCCTAATCTGCATTGTGCACATTAGTATTATATAATAAATGTACTTAGTACTTTAAATTGCGTTGATTTTTTTTTTGCCTGACCCCAGGTTTTAGCAGTGTTTCTACCATTCTAACAAAACATCTTTGCCAGAAATTGTGATTTTGGAAGCTAACAGAAAAGTGTTTGCAAAGTTACTGAAAAATTTCTCTAAGAAAGTAAATTACTGATAAGAACCAAGTCAGTGTCTACTAGATATTGTCAGTTAAAATTGTAAAGAAACCAAGCCTCAATAAATGCACTTTTTTGGGCCTTATTTATGATGTATGTCTATTTAGAAAAATTTCATTTTTCTAACAAATAGCTTGCCACTGTTCAGTGGCCTTTGGAGTGGGAAAGAGTGGGGATAGTACTTCAAAAGATCCTCTTTGGGCATAGGTTAGGCTCTGGATCCATCCTTTATATTTTCAGTTCATATAAATCTGCTTATTTCTTAGGTAGCAAATATCCCAATATCAAGACCTTTACTGAACTCCTCCTAAAACAGCTACAGTAAACAGCTACAGTAAAGTTATAAAATTTTCTATAATTCTTAAATATAACAACAAATATTCAAATGGATCATGAATAAAGATTAGTTAAGATTAAAAAATCTTAGAATAGTTTGTAAATAAATCTCTATGTAAGTATTGTACTGTAGTTTTTAGAAGATATAACATAAATGTTAAAATGTCAGCTAGGCTACAAGTGCTTAATTTTAGGGAAACAGTCAAGAAGTGTATAAGACTTGTTATTTTCATTAAGAGTTTTTTTCTTCCTTATTTTACCAATTTATATTTAATGAATTTAGTAAGCTCTTTGCTACTGTAAACTTTCAGCAGCAATGTTGGAATGTGACTTTGGAGTAGCACTAAAATCTTTTTGAGGGAAGGAAGGTAAATTTCCTCTAATTTTCTTCTACAAAGTTATTATACATAAAAAAAAGTTGCTAACATTTGAAGCAAAACCTAAAATTCTGAACTTTTACTGTTTAAATGTCAACAGATATTTGTAAGGTGTTTCAGGTCTTAGACCCATGAAACGCCAAAAATATTACCATTTTTCTATAATTCTTAAATAGGTATCTTTTTGCTATACTAATGAAATTGGACCCTCTTCCCCAAGGAATTTTAAGATTTAGATCTGTGAAGTTGCAATTTTTGCAAACTCTATGATTCTAAAAATTAAGTTGTTTTTTCCTGTTTTGAACCATTGTTTTTTTTATTATGTGTGTGTTGATGCTGCTACCATTAATAATTGTTTGGGATCTTTAGCCCAGCTTTTCTTTATTTGTGAATATCTGTTGTAGATTTATTTTAGGTATTCCAAAAATAACTGAATGTAGAACATATTTTATTGTCTTTCAGGGACTCTCAGTGTAAGAATTTCCTGTCCACTTCTAGTAGCCTCTTTGGGTTTCTAGAATTCTTTGATGATCCAAAAAATTTTGGGGCTCAAGAAGTAAAAGTAGGAAGATCTTGGAAAGTTGATGAGTTACGACTTAAGAGCAATGTTGATCTTCACAAATTGTGGTAAGCTTGATTTGAATGCTTGTGTAGCCATGCTGACATAATGGGAGGCAAGGTAGCTCATCTCTATTGTTGGTCTAAAAAAAACTTTCTCCAGGAAAGTTTAGAAAGATACAGACTTGAAACAGTTTTCATGTATGGTACCACATTCATTATAAATGTTTGTTAATCTATACAAAGCTAAATAGTGGATGTTTTTATATTTCTATGTATAACCATTTCTAATTATAGGGAGGAGGACCCTCCCCCCTCCACACACTAAATTTGGTCTGCTGAACCTCTGTGGAAGTTTTAGATAATATTAGCCTATTATTGGATAATATTAATGTAATTTTTCAGTTCAACTTTTTCAGTTTTATGGAAACTTTGATGGTGACAGGTTAGGTTAGGTTTTTAGCCCATTTCTGAGATTAGTATGTAATTTAACCTAACCAAACATTAACTTCCACCATCAAAGCTTGCATAAGACTGAAAAAGTGGATTTACAAAGCTAATAGAATCCAAGCAGAGAAAAAGGAATTTTGGACATTCACTGGTGAATGTCAACATTAACCAGATTTTGGACATTCACAGTAACATGCACACGGAAAAGGGAAAAATGATAGTTGAGGTGAGTTAGAGTAAGTTTTGTGATTAGAAAAAAGTGATCGAGTACTTCCTGTATGCACAAATTTTCAATTTCTATGATTAAACGACCAAAAGTGGGGCCTTCATACCCATGCCTCTCAAATTTTCCTCCCCTCTTTTCATAATAATTCATAATTCATGTGGTCTCATAGGCAAGGTTTTCAAACCAAGTAAATAGCTTAGGCTGACATCAAGTTGAAACCTTGTTGAAGTCATGTGTCTATAGATAAGTAAATTTATATGATAAAACGACCCGAAGTGGGGCTTATGCCTATGCATCCTCCAATCTCAATCTACTCCCAGTTTCTATAAACTTTTCATGCTTCTATATATTATTTATTTATTATGTTTTTATTTCTCTATATATTTGTAGCAACTAATTTAGTCTTATTAGGCTGATGTTTTGTTGGTGGGTTCACCAACAAAACATTATTTATTAGGCTGATATGGTGTCTTTTGTTGGTGGGTTTTTTTATTTTAAGATTAAACAAAAAGTAGTTTTTTATGAGAAGTAAATAGAAGTAAGTGAGAAGTAAAACTAAAAACAATCAGAAATTACCCAGTAAAAGATTTCAAACTAAGATTGACTAGAAATCACTTGAATGAAGAGATTAAGCTTAAAAGCCTAAAACTAAAATCAACAGTGATTACCAGAAATGAGATTGATGTTGCTGCCTTTGTGTCCCCTTAAAAAGCTATGTGCATTCTATTAGTTTGATTATTCTATTAAGCAAATGGCCCTTATTTCAATTAAGTTCCGTTTGTTCTCTATTGAAAACTAATTAGATTGTTCAAATTAAAAGTGTTGTTTGGTTTATTGTTTTTCTGTATATTTGAAAGGATTGGATTTAAGGTTTAAGTTCTGTATAAGAAATGTTGGCATTTTATTTTTTATTTTTTGCAGGTAAGTAAAGATGGGTTTAGTTTGGACTTATCCCTTGGCTCAAGGCCATACACATGTCTCTTGTAGTTTCTGGGCTCTATAGAACATAGGTAATGTTAAAAGTGCAACTCAATTAATAGGAAATATACAGCAGAATTTTATTTGCTTGATCCAAGGAATGTGCATATCTAGCACTTTAAATCTAGCTCCACGATCAAAATAAGCAAACTATTTCTGCGCGACTTTTTAAGCAGAAATTCGACTTTTTGCTTTTTTTGTGATTAATGAGTTGCGATTTGTCTCATAAGTCTCAAGAAAGTTGTCCGTGAAAGAAAAGTTGTTTTTTTTTTCCTGCAGAACCGACTAATGAGATAGTAGTGACTCAGATAAATTTTAATTTCAGTTACATGAACAAATAGATATGATCCCGGATAGATATATCGTATATTTATTTGGAAATTTTATTGCCCAACTTGGTAGAAACAAAGATAGATGGTATCTTAGCCTAGGTAAATTCGGTTTAGGAAAAGACTGCAGCAAGTTTGTAGGTATAAATATCGAGTTATAACCAATAGAACCAACTGAAAGTAAGGAGCGACATGGTTCAATAGTAAACGAAACTCGAAAAAACGGAATTAAGTTAAATGTTACCCATCAAAGGCTACAATCTTGAGAAAATTTGCCTGATTTTTCAAAAAGGGGGAAACACCCCTAGAAGTCAAATCACACCATCGGATTCATAGAACCCTACTGGAGAGGTTTCAAGCTCCTATCTGCTTCCTCCAATTCGGGTCGCTCGTTACTTACATTTCGCTACCACGAACTCTTGTATTTTTTTCTTCTTTTTTTTTTGCAGCCCTACAGTCTTAAGGTTTTAATTTAAGAGGACACTTTTGCTATCATTCAACGCTTTGTTCTATAAATATAACTTTGAATCTGGTTCAATGTTATAGACTTCAGAAAATGCTATAATTTTTTTCATTGACTAGTTACTTGACATTTTGTAGATGTGCCATTTTCTGCTCAAATACTCAAATAGGTGTCATGAGCAGTCTTAAGTTAAATTTGGGAAGTGTATTTGGCAGATTGAAATTTTTTATTTTAGAAGTTTTTTTCCCTTTTGCTAATTATCATTTGCTCCTTATTTGAGATAGGTTTTCTTCATTCCTTAGCAGGAAAGAACTGCTCCCTATCTGGTAGCAACTATAAGAAAACAGCTGCCACCTTAGTGGTTTAGAATGCTGGCCGAGTGTTTTCCACTCTACCCAACTATGCTTTACATGCAAGAAGTCACTTGAAAATCTTTTTGTCTACTCGAGAAAACAGATGGGGATATCATATTTGGATCTATCTTCTATGGACGCGACTTAATGTCTAGTTGCTTCTATTTCATGAAACAACTTGTTCTCATGAAGTTGTTGATTATAGGTATATTTTACTGAAAGAAAGAAACATGTTATTGACAATGGAACATGCCCATAAAGAAGAAGCTCAGTATTTTCCTAATCCTGAAAGGATGGACAAAGTTGAGGAATCTATGGAAAATCTCGAGAAAGTCGTCCGCGAAAGAAACAGAGCATATTGGCAACTGGAAACAGGGAAGTCTGGAGAACAAGAAGGAGAACAAATACTCAATGAGCTTGGTAAGTAATGATGGGTTTAGTTCATACTTCTCACTTGGCTCAAGGCCATGCAATTTTCCTTAGTAGTTTCTGGGCTCTATAGAACATAGACAATGTTAAAAATGTTACTTAAGTAGTAGGAAATATACAGTAGATTTTTATTTACCCGATCAAGGAATGTGCATAACTAGCACTTTAAATCTAGCTCCAAAAATCAGAATAAGCAAACTATTTCTGTGTGACTTTTTAAGGAGATTAAGCAAAAAAACAAGTTTTTTTTTTTTTTAATGAAAGTAAGGAGCGACATTAAAACTTAAAACGAACAGAAATTTATCCGTATATAAAAGGGACTTTTCCTCCTCAGCGTCCCGCTCTTTACGCTAAAGTTTGACTCTTCTCTTAACTCTACATTTTAAAACAGGTAAAAACTTTAGCGTAAAGAGCGGGGCGTAGAGGAGGTAAAGCCCCTTTCATATACGGAGTAATTTATGTTTGTTTTAAGTTTTAATGTCGCTCCTTACTTTCATTTAAAAAACTTGTTTTTTGTTTAATTTCTGGAAGTTTTTGAATTAATGCATGTTTTGATCTTGGCTCTCTGCACATAAATAATTAAAACGAAATTTGTATATTAATTTTTTTTTGGCTAAATGGTTTTTTCATAGTTTTAATCGGCAGATTTTGAGAAAAAAAGCAGCGAGGAAGGAGGCCTAGTTGCCCTCCAATTTTTTGATTACTTATAAAGGCAACTATAACTTTTAAGCTTTTACGAACGTTTTCATAAGTAAGAAATATACGTAACTTACGAATTAACTTACGTAGCGAACTTCTATATTCGTATGTTTTTATTGCGTATATAAGGGGGCTCACCCCTCTTCGATACCTCGCTCTTTACACTAAAGCTTAAATTTTGTCCCAATTCCTTAAGAATGACCCCTGAATCACAAAGGCCGTAGAATAAATAGTTGAAATTACTAAAAATACTTTAGCGTAAAGAGCAAGGTATTACGAGGAGGTAAACCCCTCATATGCGTAATAATTTCTGTTCGTTTTCAGTTTTAATGCTGCTCCTCACTTTCAGTAGAAAAAAACTTTTCATATTTATTTTTTCATTGTTTCCTTAAATAATGCTAGAA